>NC_059220.1:4041316-4113816 GCF_020615455.1 Coregonus clupeaformis
GGGGATACTCTATGGACTATAACTCAATGTGTAAATCCAGAGTATTCCATAGGTAGAGGGATGAACCTTAGTCGTAGTAATATAAAAACGTTTAAAATGAAATGTCAAAGACAACATCCGGCATTAATGTATTAAAACATATATAGTCTAAATTAAAATTGTAACACATTATAATCTAACTACAAATTCCTTACATCTCATAGTTGAAATCCATTGTCCTAGTCTATCTTTGGCCCCCTCATCTACAGCCAGAAACCATCCACTCTCACTGAGGAGGGGAAAGGGAACAGCACCTTGACTATTAGCATATTTTAGAATGGGGATATCTGGACGATTTTACAGCTGAATAGAGATCAGTCTGGAGTAAACAGTGAGTCTTCATGGACAGAAGAAAATCAGATAGGAAATTGGTGTTCTTGGAATTCAGAAAATATGGAGAAAATTAATATGGGAAAGTAAGTAAAAGTAGGTGTGAAATAAACAATGTCTTTAGGAAAAAAGTAAGTCATTGCGGGTAAAAATATAGAGAGTCTTAAGAAGAAAACAAAATCAAAAGCGCTGTAGGAATTCTTGTGAACTTTTCCATCTATGAAAGGGACCAACAAACTAACAGGAGAATGTATGACGCTCAATAAAAACTATTTAGGAACTGAACCCATTTAAGACTAAATAAAAAACAAAATATACGGGTCTTTCACCTAATATAATAATAATATGCCATTTAGCAGACGCTTTTATCCAAAGTGACTTACAGTCATGCGTGCATACATTTGTACGTACGGTGGTCCCGGGGATCGAACCCACTACCCTGACGTTACAAGCGCCGTGCTCTACCAGCTGAGCTACAGAGGACCACCTGTCCTACAGTATCAGTTATCCTGCATATCCTTATATATATATACGGTATATATATACATACAGTACCCTCCATAGCCACTATTTCCTGTCTCACCCTCCCTAGCCACTATTACCTGTCTGAGGTTGCGCGTGACCTTGACGTCATGCCAGGCGTTGTCATTGAACTTCCCGTTGACAGGCTCCACGATGGCTTCGAAGGCCCCGGAGCCCAGGTTGATGACCAGGGACACGGCTCCGTCCTTCAGGGCCAGGTTGACGTAGTCAGCAGACTTCCCCGTGTGGAGGATCAGGCCGTTGCGCTGCCACGTCTTGAAGGAGAGCGTGATCTCGTCGCTGGATGACTGGATGGGGTTCTGGGACAGGTCATAGCAGAAGTACTCGGAGCCGTGGAACGTGGCCACGTTCTCCTCCCGCGCTGCAATGGAACAGAGAACAGGTGTTAGAACCCAATGATAAAGATAAACCAAAGAGAAAAAGGAGAGAGGGGGTTAGAACCTGATAGACACAACACAACAGACAACCTAGAGATGTTATTTGTATGAAGACTCTCCAGATACCCAGGACATTTAAAGATGTAGTCAAGACACAATAAAATCACCACCAGCACACACTTAGTGAGGCAAAAAGGAAACAGACACCAATAATACTGAGATACGGGATAGACTGAGTTTCAGGGCAGTGTGACAATCAAATGTAACATTTGGAGAGAGGGAGAGTCAGGCACAGCTATCGTCAAACATCATCAGAAGGCTAATCTCGCCGCTGGAATTGGTATTTCCTGTGAAATGGCAGGATTGTGATAAAGGGTTTAAATTCAACGGAAGGGAGGAGAGAAAATGATTGCACGAGAGAGAGAGAGAGAGAGAGAGAGAGAGAGAGAGAGAGAAGAGAGAGAGAGAGAGAGAGAGAGAGAGAGAGAGAGAGAGAGAGAGAGAGAGAGAGAGAGAGAGAGAAAATAAGCATCAAGGAGATGAACATTGCTGAGCACATTTGGACCTTGGTGACAGAGAGAAAGACAGAGAAAGATTGAGACAAAAGAGAAGAGAGGAGACAGAGAGAGAGGAGACAGAGAGAGAGGAGAGTGAAATATGGAGACAAAGACAGAAGACAGAGAGGGAATGAGCCAAAAGAAGAGAGAGTAAATGGCTAGTGAGAAAGAAAGAGAGTGAGGAGGGAGGGAGGGAGGGGGGAGGGGGAGGGGGAGGGGGGAGGGGGAGGGGAGGGGGGAGGGGGGAGGGAGGGAGGGGATAAAGAGTGCCGTCTGGAGCACTTATCTGTGAGATCATCTTCAATCAGCTCTCTGTCTGCAAAGTGGAGTGATACTAGGGAGTGTGTGAGTTTAGCCATGGCCAGGCGGAATATATCAGAGCCAGCCAGCCAGCCAGCGCTAGCCACTCCGCTCCCTCTCTGGATCAGGGCTACAACATGTTCTCTGCATACTCAATAAGGCCCCGGTCGACACAAAATGGCTTCCGTCTTTGATCCTCTGAATACAGCGGCTACAGACTCTTCAGGCCTCAGTTTCTCAAAAGGAATCCATTCCACAGTGAACATGGAACTTGGCTAGAATGTGTGCCTCAGGCCCAGGTCCACTGCTGATAGGACAGACCCCGCAGAGGGAAATTTGACCCATATAATTACATACAGGACCTCTAAGATTTGACCTCACAATAGGTACACTGTCAGGTGGAGCCTGGGTGAATCTTTTGAGACAATTCCACCAGTTCTATTGTACTGGAAAAACTAAGTTCAAGTGCAGCTCAAGTATTTGGAAGTATTATATATATATATATATATATATATATATATTATACCATTCAAAAGTTTGGGGTCACTTAGAAATGTCCTTGTACTCGATGAAAACATACATGAAATGAGTTTCAATAGGAAATATAGCAAAATGCATAAGAAATGTAGTAATTGACAAGGTTAGAAATAATGATTTTTAATAGAAATAATAATTGTGTCCTTCAAACTTTGCTTTCATCAAATAATCCTCAATTTGCTGCAATTACAGCCTTGCAGACCTTTGGCATTCTAGTTGTCAATTTGTTGAGGTAATCTGAAGAGATTTCACCCCTTGCTTCCTGAAGCACCTCCCACAAGTTGGATTGGCTTGATGGGCACTTCTTATCAAGCTGCTCCCACAACAGCTCAATAGGGTTGAGATCCGGTGACTGTGCTGGCCACTCCATTATAGACAGAATACCAGCTGACTGCTTCTTCCCTAAATAGTTCTTGCATAGTTTGGAGCTGTGCTTTGGGTCATTGTCCTGTTGTAGGAGGAAATTGGCTCCAATCAAGCGCCGTCCACAGGGTATGGCATGGCGTTGCAAAATGGAGTGGTAGTCTTCCTTCTTCAAGATCCCTTTTACCCTGTACAAATCTCCCACTTTACCACCACCAAAGCACCCCCAGACCATCAAATTGCCTACACCATGCTTGACAGATGGCATCAAGCTTCTTTTCATTTGGTCTGCATTTCACAAATGTTATTCTTTGTGATCCGAACATCTCAAACTTCGATTCGTCTGTCCATAACACTTTTTTCCAATCTTCCTCTGTCCAGTGTCTGTGTTCTTTTGCCCATCTTAATCTTTTCTTTTTATTGGCCAGTCTGAGAAATTGCTTTTTCTTTGCAACTCTGCCTAGAAGGTCAGCATCCCGGAGTCTCCTCTTCACTGTTGACATTGAGACTGGTGTTTTGCGGGTACTATTTAATGAAGCTGCCAGTTGAGGACCTGTGAGGCGTCTGTTTCTCAAACTAAACACTATAATGTATATGTCCTCTTGCTCAGTTGTGCACCGGGGCCTCCCACTCCTCTTTCTATTCTGGTTAGAGCCAGTTTGCGCTGTTCTGTGAAGGGAGTAGTACACAGCGTTGTACAAGATATTTAGTTTCTTGGCAATTTCTCGCATGGAATAGCCTTCATTTCTCAGAACAAGAATAGACTGACAGGTTTCAGAAGAAAGTTATTTGTTTCTGGCCATTTTGAGCCTGTAATCGAACCCACAATTGCTGATGCTCCAGATACTCAACTAGTCTCAAGAAGGCCAGTTTTATTGCTTCTTTAATCAGCACAACAGTTTTCAGCTGTGCTAACATAATTGCAAAAGGGTTTTCTAATGATCAATTTGCCTTTTAAAATGATAAACTTGGATTAGCAAACACAACGTGCAATTGGAACACAGGACTGATGGTTGTTGATAATGAGCCTCTGTCCTCTTATGTAGATATTCCATTAAAGATCAGCCGTTTCCAGGTACAATGGCCATTTACAACATTAACAATGTCTTCAATGTATTTCTGATCAATGTGATGGACAAAAAAAAAGTTTTTGTTTCGAAAACAAGGAAATATCTAAGTGACGCCAAACTTTTGAATGGTAGTGTATATATAATACTTAATGCGTTTGAGCCAATAATTTGTTTTGACAAGTTAGGGGGGTTATACACAAGATATACCTATTTGGTAAAATACCAAATGTGGTATTGTGGAGGCCAGGTCATCTTATGCAGCACTCCATCACTCTCCTTCTTGGTAAAATAGCCCTTACACAGCCTGGAGGTGTGTTGGGTCATTGTCCTGTTGAAAAACAAATGATAGTCCCACTAAGCCCAAACCAGATGGGATGGCGTCTCGCTGCAGAATGTGGTGGTAGCCATGCTGGTTAAGTGTGCCTTGAATTCTAAATAAATCACAGACAGTGTCACCAGCAAAGCACCCCCACACCATAACACTTCCTCCTCCATGTTTTATGGTGGGATCATCCGTTCACCCACACCACGTCTCACAAAGACATGGCAGTTGGAACCAAAATTCTCAAATTTGGACTCCAGACCAAAGTACACATTTCCACCGGTCTAATGTCCATTGCTCATGTTTCTTGGCCCAAGCAGGTCTCTTCTTATTATTGGTGTCCTTTAGTAGTGGTTTCTTTGCAGCAATTCGACCATGAAAGCCTGATTCACACAGTCCCCTCTGAACAGTTGATGTTGAGATGTGTCTGTGACTTGAACTATGTGATGCATTTATTTGGGCTGCAATTTCTGAGGCTGGTAACTCTAATGAACTTATCCTCTGCAGCAGAGGTAACTCTGGGTCTTCCATTCCTGTGGCGGTCCTCATGAGAACCAGTTTCATCATAGCACATCATAGCAGGTTTTTGCGACTGCACTTGAAGAAACGTTCAAAGTTCTTGAAATGTTCCGTATTGACTTACCTTCATGTCTTAAAGTAATGATAGACTGTTGTTTCTCTTTGCTTTTTTGAGCTGTTCTTGCCATAATATGGACTTGGTCTTTTACCAAATAGGGCTATCTGCTGTATACCCCCCCACACACACACACACAAATTAACTTTTAAGAAGGCACACCTGTTAATTGAAATGCATTCCAGGTGACTACCTCATGAAGCTGGTTGAGAGAATGCTAAGAGTGTGCAAAGCTGTCATCAAGGCAAAGGATGGCTATTTGAAGAATATATATATTTTGATTTGTTTAACACTTTTTTGGTTACTCCGTGATTCATATGTGTTATTTCATAGTTTTGATGTCTTCACTATTATTCTACAATGTAGAAAATTGTAAAAAATAAAGAAAAACCCTTGAATGAGTAGGTGTGTCCAATCTTTTGACTGGTACTGTATGTGTATACTGTATTTTGGATGCTCTAACCATTTGGCCTTCGGTGATATGTTAAGCAAGGATGTTGACGGAGAAAACCACTGCATCAAGTGTTAGCATTACTCCAGCAGTCAAACAGCAGCAAACTATTCCAGTACTTATATGAACTCACAGAGCAAATAGACCATTGTGTTAGACAAGGCAGTTTGGCACACAGCCTTGGCACCAAACAATAAACAACATGCAATATTAAATGCACGCTCCTCTAGGCTACATGCATTATCTTGTGATGGAGAAACAGCATGCTGGAGTATGGAGGAAAAAGCCTACGTGACTTGACAGTTTTCACTTGCATTTAGACAAATAGACTCCCATGTAGAAACATAAGTTAGTACCAGTTTGCTGAATGCTGTTATATCAATGGTCCACCTAATTTAGCCAATCACAAGCTGCTTATCCAAACAGACACAACTATTGATGCAGAAACAAAAACTCCCACTCTCCCCCCTACCCTGCCAGACATCTTATCTCTGGGTCGGCAGGGCAACCTGACATCACAAACACCGCTGCACCTCCCAATAACACCTCCCCTCATAGGCTCCTGTGATCAATTATTAATTAAGGCAAGTTTTGTTTTAACTAAAGACCCGGACAGGCCAGCGAGTCGCACCAGATGCTAGAGCTAATCCATTACCTCCACACTCTTCAATACTTAATGAGCAGAGCAGAGCAGGGGAACCCATCCTGAGCTAAGAGACTGTCTTCACTACTGAGTGGGAGGGAAGGTACAGGAAGAGAGGGGAGACAGCTTGGGGAATACCCACCGAGGGAGATACAGTCTGGGGTTACATAGAGGGAGAGAGGTGAGATACAGTCTGGGGTTATGTAGAGGGATAGAGGTGAGATACAGTCTGGGGTTATGTAGAGGGAGAGAGGTGAGATACAGTCTGGGGTTACATAGAGGGAGAGAGGTGAGATACAGTCTGGGGTTACATAGAGGGAGAGAGGTGAGATACAGTCTGGGGTTGTGTAGAGGGAGGGAGGTGAGATACAGTCTGGGGTTGTGTAGAGGGAGAGAGGTGAGATACAGTCTGGGGTTGTGTAGAGGGAGGGAGGTGAGATACAGTCTGGGGTTATGTAGAGGGAGAGAGGTGAGATACAGTCTGGGGTTATGTAGAGGGAGAGAGGTGAGATACAGTCTGGGGTTATGTAGAGGGAGAGAGGTGAGATACAGTCTGGGGTTACATAGAGGGAGAGAGGTGAGATACAGTCTGGGGTTACATAGAGGGAGAGAGGTGAGATACAGTCTGGGGTTGTGTAGAGGGAGGGAGGTGAGATACAGTCTGGGGTTGTGTAGAGGGAGGGAGGTGAGATACAGTCTGGGGTTATGTAGAGGGAGGGAGGTGAGATACAGTCTGGGGTTGTGTAGAGGGAGGGAGGTGAGATACAGTCTGGGGTTGTGTAGAGGGAGGGAGGTGAGATACAGTCTGGGGTTATGTAGAGGGAGAGAGGTGTGTTGTAGTGCAAACTTGAGATGCTAGGGTGGGCAAAAACCTTGCAGTATACATTACTACTAGGGTACACTCTTTGTTTTGGTGGTAGAAAGGGAGATGGGGAATGAATACAAGCTTGTTTTAACGAGAGACAATACATGAGAGGCCATACATGAGAGGTCATACACGAGAGTCCATAGATGAGAGCCATACATAAGAGGCCATACATGAGGCCATACATGAGATGCCATACATGAGAGACAATACATGAGAGACAATACATGAGAGACAATACATGAGAGACCATACATGAGAGCCATGCATGAGAGACCATACATGTGATGGAGAGGAGAACCCACTACTGCCCAGATGACATCCTCTCAGTTCAAATAAAGTTAGTTCAACTTTGAGTTTCCGCTCCTCTCAGATTCAGATATTCAGAGTGTTTAATAGTCACATGTAGAGGGTTGCAGGTGTGATTTCAGGGTACAGTGAAAATCTTAGGCTTGGAGCTCCAACATGCAGGACTAAGTGAAATAAAATACTGAACATGGTACATATACTGTACACATCCTCTCCCTCAGGCTCAGTGATTTGCATTGAACCCTCCCTCAGTGGGGTGAGGTGAACTCAAACACCCCCACCAGGCTCCCCACCACCTCATCCCACCACCTCATCCCACCACCTCATCCCACCTCCTCGTCCAACCACCTCGTCCCACCACTTCATCCCACCACCTCATCGCACCACCTCATCCCACCACCTCATCCCACCTCCTCGTTCAACCACCTCATCCCACCACCTCATCCCACCACCTCGTCCCACCACCTCATCCCACCACCTCGTCCAACCACCTCGTCCCACCACCTCGTCCAACCACCTCATCCCACCACCTCATCCCACCACCTCATCCCACCACCTCATCCCACCACCTCATCCAACAACCTCGTCCCACCACCTCGTCCCACCACCTCATCCCACCACCTCATCCCACCTTCACCTATCCAAACTATATTTGGACCAATACTGTCATTTGGGCGTTTCAGTTGACACCAAATGTACAGTATGTAAAGTTAGTGAGATAGGGGGGCCTTTAACAAAAACATTCGGAGATAGCGCAAGGTCAGCAGGCTATACAGGAAGGACGACTCCTGTTAGAGTACAACACACCAACCACAAAATGTACCAAAGAGACAGAGATCTGCTAGAGGTCCCTTGGCTTTTATAGCTATAGCAATTGTGCTGAAACATGGAATCTTAATACACAGGCCTAGAATATCTTTATGAGTTCAATCTGGATGGAGTGGAGGAACTGTTATGGTGCAGTAATGATTTTAACGGTATCCATAAGCCATTCCTTGATAACTCTACGGGTGATGAACGAGACTGGATTAGCCCTGGCAGGAGTTATCCGTAAAAGTGTCATAGGAGAAGAAATGCCAGAAACGAGTTATGGGTCCACTAAATCTTGTCCATTTTGGGGGCAAAGAACTTAACTATATTGCCACCCGGGTGGCAATTCTTCTCAAAACGTCTCCTTTTCAAAATGTCTCCTTTTGAAAAAGAGGCTCTATACATTTGAACAGTCTCAACTTTATTGAAACAATATGTAATCAAAGTGTTTCAATCTCCGGTATCACTTCATCTGTTTTTGCTTTAACTTAACTCTTCATTGATTTAAGTTATTGATTGGAAAGTTCTCTGGAATGGATTCCCAAGTCTAAATTAGCTGATGGAACAATGAAGCTTAACACCAGACAGTCTACACCCTCAAGCCCTGGATTTCTACTGCTCTGGATTAAAGAAACAAAGAATCTTTTAAAACCCCAGGCGTGTGTCAAGTGGGTTCTATTGACGGACTAAATATTGGTCTAGTGGGTTCTACTGACAGACTAAATTGGGTTCTAGTGGGTTCTATTGACAGACTAAATTGGGTTCTAGTGGGTTCTACTGACAGACTAAATTGGGTTCTAGTGGGTTCTACTGACAGACTAAATTGGGTTCTAATGAGTTCTACTGACAGACTAAATTGGGTTCTAGTGAGGTCTACTGACAGACTAAATTGGGTTCTAGTGAGGTCTACTGACAGACTAAATTGGGTTCTAATGAGTTCTACTGACAGACTAAATTGGGTTCTAGTGAGGTCTACTGACAGACTAAATTGGGTTCTAGTGAGGTCTACTGACAGACTAAATTGGGTTCTAGTGAGGTCTACTGACAGACTAAATGGTGTTCTAGTGAGGTCTACTGACAGACTAAATTGGGTTCTAGTGGGTTCTATTGACAGACTAAATGGTGTTCTAGTGGGTTATATTCTGACAGACTAAATTGGATTTTAGTGGGTTCTACTGACAGACTAAATTGGGTTATAGTGGGTTCTATTGACAGACTAAATGGTGTTCTAGTAGGTCTACTGACAGACTAAATGGGGTTCTAGTGGGTTCTACTGACATACTAAATTGGGTTCTAGTGGGTTCTACTGACAGACTAAATTGGGTTCTAATGAGTTCTACTGACAGACTAAATGGTGTTCTAGTGAGGTCTACTGACAGATTAAATTGGGTTCTAGTGGGTTCTATTGACAGACTAAATGGTGTTCTAGTGGGTTCTACTGACAGACTAAATTGGGTTCTAATGGGTTCTACTGACAGACTAAATGGTGATGTAGTGGGTTCTACTGACAGACTAAATTGGGTTCTAGTGAGGTCTACTGACAGACTAAATTGGGTTCTAGTGGGGTTTACTGACAGACTAAATTGGGTTCTAGTGGGGTCTATTCTGACAAACTAAATTTGGTTCTAGGGAGGTCTACTGAAAGACTAAATAGTTCTAGTGAGGTCTACTAAATCACCCTCTCTCCCTGGGCTTGAGTTATCTTCCAGTAAGATATGATAAGATAGATAAAGGAGAGTACCAAGACTTATACTCTAAACTCTGATTCATAGTTACTGCCTTAGTCAAAGACATACTCTAAACTCTGATTCATAGTTACTGCCTTAGTCAAAGACTTATACTCTAAATTCTGATTCATAGTTACTGCCTTAGTCAAAGACTTATACTCTAAACTCTGATTCATAGTTACTGCCTTAGTCAAAGACTTATACTCTAAACTCTGATTCATAGTTACTGCCTTAGTCAAAGACTTATACTCTAAATTCTGATTCATAGTTACTGCTCTAGCTAAATATGTATACTCTAAACTCTGATTCATAGTTACTGCCTTAGTCAAAGACTTATACTCTAAACTCTGATTCATAGTTACTGCCTTAGTCAAAGACTTATACTCTAAACTCTGATTCATAGTTACTGCCTTAGTCAAAGACTTATACTCTAAACTCTGATTCATAGTTACTGCCTTAGTCAAAGACTTATACTCTAAATTCTGATTCATAGTTACTGCCTTAGTCAAAGACTTATACTCTAAACTCTGATTCATAGTTACTGCCTTAGTCAAAGACTTATACTCTAAACTCTGATTCATAGTTACTGCCTTAGTCAAAGACTTATACTCTAAATTCTGATTCATAGTTACTGCTCTAGCTAAATATGTATACTCTAAACTCTGATTCATAGTTACTGCCTTAGTCAAAGACATATACTCAAAATTCTGATTCATAGTTACTGCCTTAGTCAAAGACTTATACTCTAAACTCTGATTCATAGTTACTGCCTTAGTCAAAGACTTATACTCTAAATGCTGATTCATAGTTACTGCCTTAGTCAAAGAGTTATACTCTAAACTCTGATTCATAGTTACTGCCTTAGTCAAAGACTTATACTCTAAACTCTGATTCATAGTTACTGCCTTAGACAAAGAGTTATACTCTAAACTCTGATTCATAGTTACTGCCTTAGTCAAAGACTTATACTCTAAACTCGGACTCATAGTTACTGCTCTAGCAAAATATGTTATACTCTTGAATACAGAAATATCTCATTAACATAAGTATTCACACCCCTGAGTCAATACTTTGTAGAAGCACCTTTGGCCATGATTACAGCTGTGAGTCTTTATGGGTAAGTCTCTAAGAGCTGTCACTCCTGGATTGTACAACATTTGCCCATTATTATTTTCAGAATAGACAACCATTTTCAGGTCTTGCCATATATTTTCAAGTAGATTTAAGACAAAACTGCAATACAGGAACATTCACTGTCTTCTTGGTAAGGACCAGAAGAGGCCTTAACGTGTGTGTGTACTGTCCATCCACAGCCCACCCGTTCTAAAAGCATTTTACTGTTCAGTGTGAGTATTTTAATTTAGGGAAGGTGAGGGACGGTGAGGGAAGGTGAAGGCGGTAAATCAGAGGATAGCTTAAAAGTGCCGCTCCGATGATAATGACTAGTAGTGTGTGTGTGTGTGTGTGTGTGTGTGTGTGTGTGTGTGTGTGTGTGTGTGTGTGTGTGTGTGTGTGTGTGTGTGTGTGTGTGTGTGTGTGTGTGTGTGTGTATGTATGTGTGTGTGAATGTGTGTGTGTGTGTGTGTGTGTGTGTGTGTGTGTGTGTGTGTGTGTGTGTGTGTGTGTGTGTGTGTGTGTGTGTGTGTGTGTGTGTGTGTGTGAGTGAGTGAGTGAATGTGTGTGTGTGTGTGTGTGTGTGTTTGAGTATGTGTTTGCTCAAGTTTCAAGTACGAATGACACATGCACAAGTACAGTGAAATGCCTTTCTTGCCAAGCTCTAACCTCAACAATGCAGTGATCAATAACAATGTAATACTGAAATAACAAAGCAGAACAAAAACACACGAGATATAAAAATATGAAGAACACTTTAAAGTAAGTAAGCACACTATATACAGGGTCAGATCAATACCATATTTACAATGTGCAGGGATACTGGAGTGATAGAGGTAGATATACACTACCGTTCAAAAGTTTGGGGTCACTTAGAAATGTCCTTGTTTTCGAACGAAAAACACTTTTTTTGTCCATTAAAATAACATCAAATTGATCAGAAATACAGTGTAGACATTGTTAATGTTGTAAATGGCTATTGTAGCTGGAAACTGCAGATTTGTTATGGAATATCTACATAGGCGTACAGAGGCCCATTATCAGCAACCATCAGTCCTGTGTTCCAATGGCACGTTGTGTTTGCTAATCCAAGTTTATCATTTTAAAAGGGTAGTACCGCTTGATAACAGCTAATGGACAATGCCGTAGTGATGGCAATTGAAACTGGACTAATCTAATGTCACTGAAAATGTAACTGTGTATTTGTTTGTTGTAACTGTGCATTTGCACAGCTGAAAACGGTTGTGCTGATTAAAGAAGCAATAAAAATGGCCTTCTTGAGACTAGTTGAGTATCTGGAGCATCAGCAATTGTGGGTTCGATTACAGGCTCAAAATGGCCAGAAATAAATAACTTTCTTCTGAAACTCGTCAGTCTATTCTTGTTCTGAGAAATGAAGGCTATTCCATGCGAGAAATTGCCAAGAAACTGAAGATCTCGTACAACGCTGTGTACTACTCCCTTCACAGAACAGCGCAAACTGGCTCTAACCAGAATAGAAAGAGGAGTGGGAGGCCCCGGTGCACAACTGAGCAAGAGGACAAATACATGAGAGTGTCTAGTTTGAGAAACAGACGCCTCACAGGTCCTCAACTGGCAGCTTCATTAAATAGTACCCGCAAAACACCAGTCTCAACATCAACAGTGAAGAGGAGACTCCGGGATGCTGACCTTCTAGGCAGAGTTGCAAAGAAAAAGCCATATTTCAGACTGGCCAATAAAAAGAAAAGATTAAGATGGGCAAAAGAACACAGACACTGGACAGAGGAAGATTGGAAAAAAGTGTTATGGACAGACAAATCGAAGTTTGAGGTGTTCGGATCACAAAGAATAACATTTGTGAGACGCAGACCAAATGAAAATATGCTGGAGGAGTGCTTGATGCCATCTGTCAAGCATGGTGGAGGCAATGTGATAGTCTGGAGGTGCTTTGGTGGTGGTAAAGTGGGAGATAGATTTGTACAGAGTAAAAGGGATCTTGAAGAAGGAAGGCTATCACTCCATTTTGCAACGCCATTTCATACCCTGTGGTCGGCGCTTGATTGGAGCCAATTTCCTCCTACAACAGGACAATGACCCAAAGCACAGCTCCAAACTATGCAATAACTATTTAGGGAAGAAGCAGTCAGCTGGTATTGTGTCTATAATGGAGTGGCCAGCACAATCATCGGATCTCAACCCTTTTGAGCTGTTGTGGGAGCAGCTTGACCGTACGGTACGTAAGAAGTGCCCATCAAGCCAATCCAACTTGTGGGAGGTGCTTCAGGAAGTATGGGGTGAAATCTCTTCAGATTACCTCAACAAATTTACAACAACAATGCCAAAGGTCCCCTGTAGCTCAGTTGGTAGAGCATGGCGCTTGCAACGCCAGGGTTGTGGGTTCGTTTCCCACGGGGGGCCAGTATGAAAATGTATGCACTCACTAACTGTAAGTCGCTCTGGATAAGAGTGTCTGCTAAATGACTAAAATGTAAAAGGCTGTAATTGCTGCAAATGGAGGATTATTTGACGAAAGCAAAGTTTGAAGGACACTATTATTATTTCAATTAAAAATTATTGTTTCTAACCTTGTCAATGACTACATTTCCTATGCATTTTGCTATATTTCCTATTCAAACTCATTTCATGTATGTTTTCATGGAAAACAAGGATATTTCTAAGTGACCCAAAACTTTTGAACGGTTGTGTATATAAGGGTAAGATGACTAGGCAAACAGAGTAGCAGCAGCTTGTATGTGAGTGTGTGTGGGTGTGTGTATAGTCAGTATAAATGTATGTGCATATTATGTGTGTGAGAAAGTGATGGAGTGAGTGTTTGTGTGTGTGTTGGACCCTGTCAGTGTGCAAAAATAAGAATACAATATAAGGGTCTACTCAGATAGTCCGTGTAGCCATTTTGTTAGCTATTTAGTTAGCTATTTAGCAGTCTTAAGGCATGGGTATAGAAGCTGTTCAGGAGCCTGTTGGTTTCAGACTTGATGCACCGGTACCGCATGCCCTGCGGAAGCAGAGAGAATAGTCTATGGCTTGGTTGGCTGGAGTCTTTAACAATTTTCTGGGCCTTCCTTTTACACCACCTGGTACAGAGGTCCTGGATGGCAGGGAGCTCGGCCCCAGTGATGTACTGGGCTGTCCGCAACACCCTCTGTAGGGCCATGTGATCGAGGCCGGTGCTATTGCCATACCAAGCAGTGATGCAGCCAGTGAAGATGCTCTCAATGGTACATCTGTATAACTTTTTTTGAGGATTTGAGGGCCCATGCCAAAATGTTCAACCTCTTGAGGGGGAGAGGTGCTGTCGGGTCTTCTTCACGACTGAGCGCGTGTGGACCATTTTAAGTTCTTAGTGATTGTGACACCAAGGAACTTCAAGCTCTCGACCCGCTCCACTGCAGCGCGCACACAAACATAGTATTATAACCCACACACAAAATGCAACACACATGCACGTGCATGGACACACACACACACACACACACACCCCACACATTCTGTCGATCGGAGGCGTGATCAGCAGGGTGGATCTGGCCTGAGAGCATTGATGAACTGTTAGCCTGATTCAACACAGAGGCCCGGGACCAGGCAGGCATACCCTTACATATTCAACAGAACGAACCCACAACAGCGCTCCTCTCTGTCTCTCTCTCTCCCTCTGCCTCACCTGACAAGGACACCTCATATAGAAACAGAATGCTTAGCAAAGGGGGAATTATTCATACAAGTTTGGTATTGTTAATCAGAATAAAAGTGTTACTCACAGAACTCCGGGAATAAATTACTAAACAAGCAGGATAGAGAAGGAGTGAGGGATAGAGAGAGAGAGAGAGAGAGAGAGAGAGAGAGAGAGAGAGAGAGAGGGGGAGTGAGGGAGAGAGAGAGAGAGAGAGAGAGAGGACAGAGAGAGAGGGGGGAGTGAGGAGAGAGAGAGAGAGAGGGGGGAGAGAGAGGGGGGAGTGAGGAGAGAGAGAGAGAGAGGACAGAGAGAGAGGGGGGAGTGAGGGAGAGAGAGAGAGAGAGAGAGAGGACAGAGAGAGAGGGTGGGGAAAAGGGGGAAGAGGAGGAGGAGGGAAAGAGAGGGAGAGAGAGAAGAAAGAGAGTAATGAGAGAATCTGATTGATATCTCCCTCTTTAATCATGCTCTCGACTCCCTCCCTACCAGTGGTGTATCAAATCAGACCGTCGCCCATGCTACCGTAACACCCAGAAGTAATATGGGAAAAGCCCTCAAAATGGTGGCTTCCTTTCTCCTATCCTCATTAAGCTCTGCCATGTCAGTATGGGCCGCTTTGTTGCAGATATACAAGACAATCTGGGGAAGAATTCAGCACAAACAACAACGACAAGGACGTGGATTATCCGTTTACATTCTCGCTCCATCCCTCCCTCTGAAAATTGTCATTCCATTTTGTGGAAGCTGTGGGTGACCGACATCCACTGGAAACAATTTCATACCCAGCTAATTTAAATTTGTCAGCTCTTTTTTGATCTCTGGCATTAGCTGTATTTCATTAATTCTCTCATCTCTTCAATTACAGGTAGGTGCACAGATAGAGAGAGAGAGAGAGAGAGAGAGAGAGAGAGAGAGAGAGAGAGAGAGAGAGAGAGAGAGAGAGAGAGAGAGAGAGAGAGAGAGAGAGAGAGAGAGAGAGAGAGAGAGAGAGAGAGAGAGAGAGAGAGAGAGAGAGAGAGAGAGAGAGAGAGAGAGACAGACAGACAGACAGACAGACAGACAGACAGACAGACAGACAGACAGACAGACAGACAGACAGACAGACAGACAGACAGACAGACAGACAGACAGACAGACAGACAGACAGACAGACAGACAGACAGACAGACAGACAGACAGACAGACAGACAGACAGACAGACAGACAGAGACAGAGAGACAGAGAGAGAGTGAGCGAGAAAGAGAGAGATAGAGAGAGAGAGAGAGAGAGAGAGAGAGAGAGAGAGAGAGAGAGACAGAGACAGAGACAGAGACAGAGACAGAGACAGAAAGACAGAGAGAGTGAGCGAGAAAGAGAGAGATAGAGAGAACTAAATAAAAATAAACTAAGGAGGAGGATGGGTGGAGACTTTTATATAGTATGTATCCCGCTAAAGATTATACAGTCAAGCTAACACTATTTTCAACTATATACCCACGTCTCTATTTGAGGCCCAGCTCATGGTCTTGTTTTACAGTATTGCAATTCACATGGCATGTCCTCACAGGTGTAGCTTAATAACATTGTGTTCATAGACGTCAGCTTGAGAATTTTCTTATCAAAAGTATCTATAAGTACAGTACATACTGGAAAAACTAGAAGGTTGAATTGGCTATGTATACCTGATGTAATGTTAAATTGCTCAGAACGAAAAATCATTATTACAGTCGTGGTCAAAAGTTGAGAATGACACAAGTATTGGCCTTCACAAAGTTTGCTGCTTCAGTGTTTTTAGATATTTTTGTCAGATGTTACTATGGTATACTGAAGTATAAATACAAGTATTCCATACGTGTTAAATACTTTTATTGACAATTACATTAAGTTTATGCAAAGAGTCAATATTTGCAGTGTTGACCCTTCTTTTTCCAAGACCTCTGCAATCCGCCCTGGTATGCTGTCAATTAACTTCTGGGCCACATCCTGACTGATGCATTCTTGCACAATCAATGCTTGGAGTTTGTCAGAATTTGTGGGTTTTTGTTTGTCCACCCGCCTCTTGAGGATTGACCACAAGTTCTCAATGGGATTAAGGTCTGGGGAGTTTCCTGGCCATGGACCCAAAATTTCGATGTTTTGTTCCCAAGCTAATTAGTTATCACTTTTGCCTTATGGCAAGGTGCTCCATCGTGCTGGAAAAGGCATTGTTCGTCACCAAACTGTTCTTGGATGGATGGGAGAAGTTGCTCTCGGAGGATGTGTTTTGTACCATTCTTTATTCATGGCTGTGTTCTTAGGCAAAATTGTGAGTGAGCCCACTCCCTTGGCTGAGAAGCAACCCCACACATGAATGGTCTCAGGATGCTTTACTGTTGGCATGACACAGAACTGATGGTAGCGCTCACCTTATCTTCTCCGGACAAGGTGTTTTCCGGATGCCCCAAACAATCAGAAAGGGGATTCATCAGAGAAAATGACTTTACCCCAGTCCTCAGCAGTCCAATCCCTGTACCTTTTGCAGAATATTAGTCTGTCCCTGATGTTCTTCCTGGAGAGAAGTGGCTTCCTCGCTGCTCTTCTTGACACCAGGCCATCCTCCAAAAGTCTTCACCTCACTGTGCGTGCAGATGCACTCACACCTGCTTGCTGCCATTCCTGAGCAAGCTCTGCACTGGTGGTGCCCCGATCCCGCAGCTGAATCAACTTTAGGAGACGGTCCTGCGCTTGCTGGACTTTCTTGGGCGCACTGAAGCCTTCTTCACAACAATTGAACCTCTCTCCTTGAAGTTCTTGATGATCCGATAAATGGTTGATTTAGGTGCAATCTTACTAGTAGCAATATCCTTGTCTGTGAAGCCCTTTTTGTGCAAAGCAATGATGCCGGCGCATGTTTCCTTGCAGTTAACCATGGTTAACAGAGGAAGAACAATGATTTCAAGCACCACCCTCCTTTTAAAGCTTCCATTCTGTTATTCTAACTCAATCAGCATGACAGAGTGATATCCAGCCTTGTCCTTGTCAACACTCTCACCTGTGTTAATGAGAGAATCACTGACATGATGTCAACTGGTCCTTTTGTGGCAGGGCTGAAATGAGGTGGAAATGTTTTTTTGGGATTAAGTTCATTTTCATGGCAAAGAGGGACTTTGCAATTAATTGCAATTCATCTGATCACTCCTCATAACATTCTGGAGTATATGCAAATTGCCATCATAAAAACTGAGGCAGCAGACTTTGTGAAAATTAATATTTGTGTAATTCTCAAAACTTTTGACCACGACTGTACAAACATGACACACACCACATGCATACACGCGCGCACACACACACACACACACACGTGAGATGTATTTTGTGGTGCAGATGCTCATTTTGCTTGTGGGATTATCGCGCACACAAAAGAGTGATTACATGGTAGAATGAGCTGGATATTAAAACATGATCACCTTTCACCAGAGCTCAGGTGGGAACAATGATGGTTAGATGTTGCTGCAATTACACCAACAACAAACTGAGGCAAAGAGCATATCTAGCCCGACTAGTAGCAAATAAACTGTATTTGATGAAAGGGTTGTTGTCCTCAGTACTCGGTGGAATTGTCGTCCTCTTTATTGTCTAAATAAGCCAATACAGTATTTTGTGTTTGAAGACTAACAGACTAATTGTCTCATTTATTTTCAAAATGCTACAACAGATTATTATAGCAGGAAATATCTGTCTATATCTCTACCTTGTCTGTCTGATTCTCTCTCTCTCTCTCTCTCTCTCTCTCTCTCTCTCTCTCTCTCTCTCTCTCTCTCTCTCTCTCTCTCTCTCTCTCTCTCTCTCTCTCTCTCTCTCTCTCTCTCTCTCTCTCTCTCTCTCTCTCTCTCTCTCTCTCTCTCTCTCTCTCTCTCTCTCTCTCTCTCTCTCTCTCTCTCTCTCTCTCTCTCTCTCTCTCTCTCTCTCTCTCTCTCTCCCCCTCTCTCCAAGGTCCTGGGGCCCTCACCTGGGTGCACATTTTGTTTTTTTTCCCTAGCACTACACAGCTGATTAAAATAATCAAAGATTGATGAGGAGATGGTTATTTGAATCAGCTGTGTAATGCTAGGAAAAAAAAAAAAAAGTGCACCCAGGTGAGGGCCCCAGGACCGAGTTTGGGAAACCCTGCTCTACTGGGGAGTGGCAATGGCATGTAACCCCCGGAAAAGAGAGAGAGCGAATGAGAGAGAAAAGAAACAGCATCAAAGGGGAGCAAAAAGAGGGGGATGCGCCTCTCCTCCTTCTCATCTGTTTCTCATTTTAGCGGATGGAGGGAGGAGAGGATGAGAGCGAGCCAAGATGGAGGAGAGCGGAATTGTCAAATGAGGTGGAAGAGAGATAACCATCACTAATTTCAGTGCTCAAGCGGATTTCCATTTGCTACCAGGCTTGACCAATGGAGCGTCCCGATGTCGGAAACAAATGACTATGCGGAATGGAGTGAGGGAGGAAAGAGGGAGGAAAGAGAGACAATGAAGAGAATGAAGGGTGAGTGGAGGAGGAGGGGGAGGAGGAGGGGGAGGAGGGGGGAGTCCATATTCTCATTGGCTGGGTTGTGGGAATTATCGGTTGACATTTTGACTCCATCTGTGGAGTATGCAGGTAGCAAAGAGAACAGCCACCACCAGAGATATCATACCTTCAGTAACGATTCATATAATAAAAAAGTGTATTGTCAAATACACCGGATAGGTGCAGTGAAATTTGTTGTTTTACAGGGTCAGACATAGTAGTATTGCACCCCTGGAGCGAATGAGGGTTAAGTGCCTTGCTCAAAGGCACATCGAAAAAAAAAAAAAACTTGTCGGCTCAGGTATTCAAACCTGCAACCTTTTGGTTAGCGGCCCAATGCACTCACCACTAGGCCACCATATCACCTCAGAGAAACACATCAGGGTACAGAGGTGTCTCAATGGTGACTCCCTGCTTAAATAAAGGTAAAATACATCACATTTTTCCATACATATTTAATTATTTGTTATGAATAACAATATCCACAAACAGAAATGTTGTTCTCTCACATTTCTGACTACCAACCAGACCCTTTCCCCCTAGGCTGCTATAGCTAGTTCATCCAGGGGAGAGAGAGGGAGATGAGGAGGAGAGAGATCCAGGATCCAGGGAGGGAGCAGAGGAAGGGGGAGGAGGGGTGCAGGGTGAATCTCTCCCGCGCCTGGTGCCTTCTGTCTTGGGTGGAGGTGCAGGCACAACTCCCTGAAGCATGACAGGCCTTGGGTCCCGGGAGACTTCTCATTTACACTCCAACATAATACAGTGTTATTGGCCATTATCTCTGCTGTCAGCACCTGTGTAGATAACTAATGAAGGGCCAGCCAATGCCTCCGCTCCCTCTGCCGCTACACTAGAAGTACAGCCGCAGCGCCACTGCCATTTCTCAGCTGAGCAACCGCTCCACTGGCGATGGGGGAAAGTAACAACGGTTGGTCACAGAAGGAGACAGAATAGTAGAAGAGGGGGAGGGTTGGAGGGGGAGAGGGGGAGAAAGGGTGGAGGGGTGAAGGGAGAGAGGGAGAGAGGGGGAGAGGGGTGGAGGGGTGGAGGGGGAGAGTGGGAGAGGGGTGGAGGGGGAGAGGGAGAGAGGGGGAGAGGGTGGAGGGGGAGAGGGGTGGAGGGGGAGAGAAAGTGGGGAAGGGGAGAGGGGTGGAGGGTTGGAGGGGTGGAGGGGGAGAGGGGTGGAGGGGGAGAGGGGAGAGAGTACTTAAAAACGCTTTCCTCAAAATGAACCATACAGACTTGTATATATTTTGACTTTAATAAGAAAAAGCACAAACAGTACAACTTGAAAATGCTGAATAATATTACTTACTCAACAACAAAGTACAACAAAGAAGCTCTACACCAAGCTCAGAGCCCTGGGTCTGGACACCACCCTCTGGATCCTGAACTTCCTGACAGGCAGACCACATGGTGTGAGGATTGGCAACAACCCCTCCTCCACACTGACTCTTAACTCATGTGCCCCCCAGGGGTGTGTCCTCAGTCCTCTGCTGTACTCCCTGTTCACCCACGACTGCGTGGCTTTGCACGACACCAACTCCATCATCAAGTTTGCTGACGACACCACGGTTGTAGGCCTGATAACCAACAACGACGTGTCAGCCTATAGGGAGGAGGTACGTGAACTGGCATTGGGATGCCATGATAACAACCTCTCCCTCAACATCAGCAAAACAAAGGAGTTGATTGTTGACTTCAGGAGGGAACATGTCCCGATCCACATCAACGGGACTGCATTAGAGAGAGTCAGCAGTTTTAAGTTCCTTGGCGTCCACATCACCGAGGACTTGACATGGACCAACAACACAACCACTCATGTCAAGAGGGTGCAACAACGTCTGTACTTCCTAAGGCGGCTGAAGAAATTCAGCATGCCACACCGGTCCTCTCCAAATACTACCGCTGCACCATCGAGAGCGTGATGACTGTTGCATCACGGCCTGGTACAGGAATTGCACCGTCCACGACCCCCAGGCCCTCCAGTGGGTGGTGAAGACGGCCCAGGACATCACTGGGACCGGTGCTCCCACCCATCCAGGACATCACTGGGACCGTGCTCCCACCCATCCAGGACATCACTGGGACCATGCTCCCACCCATCCAGGACATCACTGGGACCGTGCTCCCACCCATCCAGGACATCACTGGGACCGTGCTCCCACCCATCCAGGACATCACTGGGACCGTGCTCCCACCCATCCAGGACATCACTGGGACCGTGCTCCCACCCATCCAGGACATCACTGGGACCGTGCTCCCACCCATCCAGGACATCACTGGGACCGGTGCTCCCACCCATCCAGGACATCTACTTGAAACAGTGCCTGAGGAAGGCATGCAGCATCATCAAGGACCCCACACACCCTCCAGCCACGAGCTGTTCTCTCCCTTACTGTCGGGCAGACAGTATCGGAGCATCTGGTCTGATACCAACAGGCTCAGAGAGTTTTTATCTACAAGCCATCAGACTGCTGAACACTTGAACTGGACTGAATGCCTGCACTGACTCTCCAAAGCTTAGCACACATGCACTCACTCACGCACACACACAGACATACACCCACCCACATACAGTACATTCATGCTACACACACACATCACAACTGCTGCTACCAGACTCTTATTATACTGCTCATTTTATACACTGTCCACCATCCCCTCTTCCCCAAACCACATGTAAATATTGGACTGTAAATTGTTCCTTCCTGTATTATTAAAAAATATGATATTCTACTGAGCCATTTACTTTATGTTCCTATTCTTATCTTTTATTATTTATTGTTGTTGTTGCATTGTCCAGAAGGAACCTGCAAGTAAGCATTTAGTTGGACGGTGTATACCATGTGTATCCTGTACATACGACTAATAAACATTTACAATTGAAACTTGAAACTATGAGACCATCAGCTGGACATGCAGACATGTCATTCCCTCCCAACCAGCCTCATGCTACTAGCTTCCTGTCCTCATTATATGTGAAAGGCTGCAATTACATTCTGACAGGAGATTATCATCACACCGGGCCAGCTTTATCTAAATGTTAAACTAATTTACAGACGGGTCATTCTGAATATTTGTTATTAACATGCCCCAGTTTTAGTGTCAGGGGGGATGCATTTCAGCGTGATATGACCAGGAAGTGACAGGGGATGAATGTTGAATGATTACAATTAGCTTTATTAAAGTAGGAGAAAGGTCATTGGCTATTTACCTTTCACCTGACACATGCCTGAAGGTTCATAGGCTTAATGTCAATGATGATTTAGCATAGTTAGCTTAGTGAAGGGCCACAGCACTAAGACATGGATTGTATTGATAGGATAGAAAGGTTATGTGGTTTTTGCTTAGACAAACACACTCTGGCAGGGAAAAGACTAAGGAGGGCGTTATCTGCATAATCAGACAGCATACTTTCATAAAAAGAATATCTGTTTAAAAGATTATCGGTGGAAAGTGTCAAAGTGTGGATGGATTCCGATTATAGTTGAGACCCTAACCCTAATTCTAACCCTAATCCTAACCCTAATCCTAACCCTAATCCTAACCCTAATCCTAACCCTAACCTTAACTGTTAAGTAGCCTATCTATGATGTACAACTCCCTTCCATGGACACTGAAAATTGACCTCTGCATAACTGAATAACATCAAAACTATGAAATAACACATATGGAATCATGTAGTAACCAAAAAAGTGTTAAACAAATCAAAATATATGTTATATTTGAGATTATTCAAATAGCCACCCTTTGCCTTGATGACAGCTTTGCACACTCTTGGCATTCTCTCTTAAAGTTTATCCACATGATGCACTCAATCCAGCCACCATCTAAAGACAGTCACACACTATGCATTTATTTCTAATCACCCTACATTTCCATCTCCATCCCTAGAAAGGTAGAAATTAACATATGTTGGGCCTAATGGGGTCTGTGTGTGTGGGAGTGTTCTGGCATTTTTAAAACCTCCATTCTAAAACACATCACAGAGAGTCCTCAGAATGCAATAAGATGAAAGTAGGGGAGTGATAGAACAGGAATACCTAGCAACGCACATTCATGGACTTCTATCCTCTCAGTAGGTATTATATAGAACGTCCGTCCCCACCCGCCTGTGGGGGGAAAACCCATGGTCACCTTGGTTACCCCATTGGCTCACAGCAAAAAACTTGACATTTTTCAAACAAAACTAAATACATATTTGTATGAACATAACAAGATTCAACAACTGAGAAATAAACTGAACAAGTTCCACAGACATGTGACTAACAGAAATTGAATAATGTGTCCCTGAACAAAGGGGGGGGGGGGGTCAAGGTGTGGCCACCAGCTGCATTAAGTACTGCAGTGTCTCCTCCTCATGGACTGCACCAGATTTACCAGTTCTTGCTGTGAGATGTTACCCCACTCTTCCACCAAGGCACTTGCAAGTTTCCAGACAATTCTGGGGTAATGGCCCTAGCCCTCACCCTCCAATCCAACAGGTCCCAGATGTGCTCAATGGGATTGAGATCTGGGCTCTTCGCTGGCCATGGCAGAACACTGACATTCCTGTCTTGCAGGAATTCACGCTGTGATGTCACGAGAGGCTACACAGCTTTCAGCGGGATTGCTCAAGTAGTGCAAGGAGACCAGGTTCAACCAAAACAAGGATTTTATTAAAGGTCTTGGGAAACTAACGAAAGTATAACACAATTCTGTTCTCTGGTGGCTCTTTAAGGGTTAACAGTTCAGGGATGTCTCTTCCACATCCAAAATCATAACTCTCCCTCGCTCAAATAACTTTTCCCCAGTCTTACTGTATTCCACGTTGTGGCTAGTGGCCAACCCAGCAAAACGTCCTTCCAAATGTCCCACACGTATTTCCACAGGTGCATATATCCAAAGGTGAGTATTTCCCAAAGGTAAGTATCTCCAAATCCTTATATTCCTCATGGAAGTGGACGTGCAGCACTCTTGTCCTCCAGAGAGCCCAGCTTGGAGACCGTGTCTCTTCCCTTCAACAAACCTTCAGCTCATCAGCTCCTGATTGGTTTCAGCTGCGTGGGAAGATTGGCCATAGAGGGTTGGAGTTCCCGACCATACCAGCAGATGGAGCCATAGCTGTCTGGGTTTGCAGCCATCTCAGGGGATGTAACGTCCCTCCAGGACACAGCCTCTCGTGACATCACACATCCCCCTCCTCGGGACCGACGTCCTCGTCGGGGTAAAGGCAGCGAAGAAGGCATCACGCCGGGAGAGGGCGTCCGCATTGCCGTGGTGCTTGCCAGACTGCTCTCTCTTCAACTCCTCCAACTCTAGGACCAGGGACTCCGCCTCCTGTTGTCTCTCCTTGAGTTTCTTACTGAACGCATCAGCCTTGGTTTTAGCAGAGTTTAGCTTCTGTTGAGCAGCTTTCAGTTCCTTCTCTCTCTCTGCCTCCGCATTCTTCATCTTGTTCCCCAACACCTTGTACTTCTCCTCTGCCTTCTTCTGGACCTCCTTACTACTGCGCAGGGTCTCCTCACACTCCTCGATGGTCCTGCGCAGCCTCTCCAGCTCCTCCTGTTGGAGTTTAGCCTGGAGGATATCTAACTCTTCTGTCTTCATGTCTAACTGTTGCTTTAACAAACGATACCTCTCAGCGGTCCCCTTCAGACCAGACAGTTCTTTGTCCAGATTCTGTAGCTCCGTCTCGGTGTTGGTCTGGGCACCTGCCATCCCTATCAGAGCCCGGGCGGGAGTGAGTAACTCGGAGGATTGCACCGGAGCCTTCCCAGGATGAGTCTTGCCTCTCCGTTTCCGAGGTACTCGGGTTATCCTCTCCTGAGACTCTCTCCAGAGTGGGTAAAAGGCTGGGCAGTCTCGTCCAATTAGGACAGGGACGGGGAGGGAATCAACCACCCCCGCCGTCGTGTGTATGGTTCCCCGTGTGCTGGTCATTGTAAGTTCAGTAATGGGGTATTCTCTGGTGTCCCCATGGACACAGGAAACTGGGAGGACTTTCCCCGGGGTCAGACACGTTGGGCCCACCAAATCCTTACGCACCAGGGTGGCCCGGCTACCAGAATCCAGTAAGGCCTCCACATCATGGTGATTCACAGTTACCGGGCAGGTGGGGGGTCGATCTGGGCCGCCACCTACGACTCCCAAGAGCGAGGCAAAACGGTGTGTGGGTGCTGAGCTGGAGGACTCCGCAGTGGGCATAGGTTCATCGGCTGGTTTCCCACACTGCCAGGAGATATGTCCCATCTCCCCACACCGGTAACACTGTCGAGTTTCCCCCTCCTGGTGTACTCTTCTTGGACCCGCCTGGTTTCTGGCTCCCCCTGGAGCCGGGATAAGTCCTGACGTGGCTGGGTTCGAGACCTTGGGGTCCTTTGGACGGGTTCTTCCCATTTGTGGTGGGGCCGCCCTCCTGGGGTCTTTTCGGGAAGCATTCAGCATCTCCGCTGTGGCCTGGTACTTTTCCACAGCTTCCACGGTCAGATCAGCCGTGGTCAAGGCCTGTTGACTGATGAACCGTTTTGCCTCATAAGGCAGGGGCGCGTAGGTAACGATCCACCACAACGGCCTCCACCACCGCCGCTGCTGTATTCCTCTGCGGATCCAGCCATTTCCTTGCGATTCGGACAAGTTCATGCATCTGCGCCCGAGGAGGTTGGTCTGGTTGGAAGGTCCAACTGTGAAAGCGCTGGGCCATACCAAACTTTGTGAGTCCATATCTGCTGAGGATCTCAGACTTCAGGGCATCATAGTCAGTAACCTGGTCAGGGCCCAGGTCCCGGACAGCATTCAGCGATTCCCCGGTTAGAAAGGGGGGCTAACAGACCAACCCACTGTTGCTTGGGCCAGGCTTCCCTAGTGGCCGTGGCCTCAAATGCATGCAGGTATGCCTCAATGTCATCGGTAGCTCCCATCTTAGATATAAAGTCACTTGCCTTTATTGGGCGGGTATTTTGGACAACCATCTGTCTCTGCAACTGCAATTCCTCTGCCTTCAGAAGGTTGGCTTTCTTTTGCTCCTCCAAGAGAGCCACGTTTACTTGCATCTGGGCTTGCTGGCCAGCAACAAGGGCTTTCAATATGTCCTCCATTTCAGTCGGCGGGGAGCCTACGGCCAACTTGGAAAACTGGGTGATCAAACCTTCGGTATCCTCCTCTGACATGCACTATTAACGCTTGAGCGTGCCCGTATTCTCCACCATCTGTGATGTCCCGAGAGGCTACACAGCTTTCAGCGGGATTGCTCAAGTAGTGCAAGGAGACCAGGTTCAACCAAAACAAGGATTTTATTAAAGGTCTTGGGAAACTAACGAAAGTATAACACAATTCTGTTCTCTGGTGGCTCTTTAAGGGTTAACAGTTCAGGGATGTCTCTTCCACATCCAAAATCATAACTCTCCCTCGCTCAAATAACTTTTCCCCAGTCTTACTGTATTCCACGTTGTGGCTAGTGGCCAACCCAGCAAAACGTCCTTCCAAATGTCCCACACGTATTTCCACAGGTGCATATATCCAAAGGTGAGTATTTCCCAAAGGTAAGTATCTCCAAATCCTTATATTCCTCATGGAAGTGGACGTGCAGCACTCTTGTCCTCCAGAGAGCCCAGCTTGGAGACCGTGTCTCTTCCCTTCAACAAACCTTCAGCTCATCAGCTCCTGATTGGTTTCAGCTGCGTGGGAAGATTGGCCATAGAGGGTTGGAGTTCCCGACCATACCAGCAGATGGAGCCATAGCTGTCTGGGTTTGCAGCCATCTCAGGGGGATGTAACGTCCCTCCAGGACACAGCCTCTCGTGACATCACAACGCACAGAACGAGCAGTATGGCTGGTGGCATTGTCATGCTGGAGGGTCATGTCAGGATGAGCCTGCAGGAAGGGTACCACATGAGGGAGGAGGATATCTTCCCTGTAACGCACAGCGTTGAGATTGCCTGCAATGACAACAAGCTCAGTCCGATGATGCTGTGACACACCGCCCCAGACAATGACGGACCCTCCACCTCCAAATCGATCCCGCTCCAGAGTACAGGCCTCGGTGTAACACTCATTCCTTCGACGATAAACACGAATCCGACCATCACCCCTGGTGAGACAAAACCGTGACTCATCAGTGAAGAGCACTTTTTTTCAGTCCTGTCTGGTCCAGCAACGGTGGGTTTGTGCCCATAGGCAACGTTGTTGCCGGTGATGTCTGGTGAGGAC
The DNA here is from genome assembly GCF_020615455.1 of Coregonus clupeaformis. Lineage (NCBI taxonomy): Eukaryota > Metazoa > Chordata > Actinopteri > Salmoniformes > Salmonidae > Coregonus > Coregonus clupeaformis. Next base: position 4,068,680 of record NC_059220.1, read on the forward strand.
CTGCCTTACAACAGGCCTACAAGCCCTCAGTCCAGCCTCTCTCAGCCTATTGCGGACAGTCTGAGCACTGATGGAGGGATTGTGCGTTCCTGGTGTAACTCGGGCAGTTGTTGTTGCCATCATATACCTGTCCCGCAGGTGTGATGTTCGAATGTACCGATCCTGTGCAGGTGTTGTTACACGTGGTCTGCCACTGCGAGGACGATCAGCTGTCCATCCTGTCTCCCTGTAGCGCTGTCTTAGGCGTCTCACAGTACGGACATTGCAATTTATTGCCCTGGCCACATCTGCAGTCCTCATGCCTCCTTGCAGCATGCCTAAGGCACGTTCACGCAGATGAGCAGGGACCCTGGGAATCTTTCTGTTGGTGTTTTTCAGAGTCAGTAGAAAGGCCTCTTTAGTGTCCTACGTTTTAATAACTGTGACCTTAATTACCTACCGTCTATAAGCTGTTAGTGTCTTAACGACCATTCCACAGGCGCATGTTCATTAATTGTTTATGGTTAATTGAATATACATGGAAAACAGTGTTTAAACCCTTTACAATGAAGATCTATGAAGTTATTTAGATTTTTACGAATTATCTTTGAAAGACAGGGTCCTGATAAAGGGACATTTCTTTTTTTGCTGAGTTTATTTATGATGTCACACAATGATTAAATTCATCGTTCAATTCATCAGGTCAGGTGTTCACACAGACTTTTGTTTGTCAGCATATAGTATATCTTATAGTGAAACATTGGTAATTACGTTATCAATATGAACTGAAACTTCCAATGCTTTTACTAAAGAATAGGTTCTCTCTCTCTCTCCCTCCCCACCTCTCTCTCTCCTTCCCCACCTCTCTCTCTCCCCCCTCCCCTCTCTATTTTTCTCCCCCTCTCTCCCCCTCTCTCTCTCTACCAGTGATTTGGTAGGCAGATGGGACCTGCAGCAGTAGCACTGAGCCCTGTGGGCAGTGGAGCGCTCCAGTGCTTCACACTCTGAGACTGAGCCTGCCTCTCAGTGTGCTTCCTCTCAGTGTGCTTCCTCTCAGTGTGCTTCCTCTCAGTGTGCTTCCTCTCAGTGTGCTTCCTCTCAGTGTGCTGCCTCTCAGTGTGCTTCCTCTCAGTGTGCTTCCTCTCAGTGTGCTTCCTCTCAGTGTGCTTCCTCTCAGTGTGCTTCCTCTCAGTGTGCTTCCTCTCAGTGTGCTTCCTCTCAGGTAGGATGAGCATCAGTCTACTGTTCAGTATGGAGAGGTGTGTGTGTGTGTGTGTGTGAAGATAATGGGTTGGACAATGCAGTGTCCAGATCGACCATAAACAACAGTCATGTCCTGTAACAACATCTGACCACTGCTAGTGTGCTCCCTACTCTTACATACCAACATCTCAACAAACATACTTCAAAAGGCTAGTCTTACCTCCAGGCGCCATCATTCCTGGCCCACTACATGCAAACATTTGAGTATTTCTGTGTGTGTGTGTGTGTGTGTGTGTGTGTGGAGGGGGAGGGGGAAGAGAGAGCGAGAGAGAGAGAGAGAGAGAGAGAAAGTGGGGTTGGGGGAAAAACATACGACATTATAAAATCCATGTACACAAACAACAAGAGTGCGGTTAAAATCGGCAAAAAACACACACATTTCTTTCCACAGGGCCGTGGGGTGAGACAGGGATGCAGTTTAAGCCCCACCCTCTTCAACATATATATCAACGAATTGGCGAGGGTACTAGAACAGTCTGCAGCACCCGGCCTCACCCTACTAGAATCTGAAGTCAAATAGATCTTCTGCACAGACTCTGTCAGACCTGGGCCCTGACAGTAAATCTCAGTAAGACAAAAATGATGGTGTTCCAAAAAAGGTCCAGTTGCCATGACCACAAATACAAATTCCATCTAGACACCGTTGCCCTAGAGCACACAAAAAACTATACATACCTCGGCCTAAACGTCAGCGCCACAGGTAACTTCCACAAAGCTGTGAACGATCTGAGAGACAAGGCAAGAAGGGCCTTCTATGCCATCAAAAGGAACATACAATTTGAAACACCAATTAGGATCTGGCTAAAAATACTTGAATCAGTTATAGAACCCATTGCCCTTTATGGTTGTGAGGTCTGGGGTCCGCTCACCAACCAAGAATTCACAAAATGGGACAAACACCAAATTGAGACTCTGCATGCAGAATTCTGCAAAAACATCCTCCGTGTACAACGTAAAACACCAAATAATGCAATTAGGCCAATACCCGCTAATTATCAAAATCCAGAAAAGAGCCATTAAATTCTATAACCACTTAAAAGGAAGCGATTCCCAAATCTTCCATAACAAAGCCATCACCTACAGAGAGATGAACTTGGAGAAGAGTCCCCTAAGTAAGCTGGTCCTGGGGCTCTGTTCACAAACACAAACAGACCCCAAAGAGCCCCAGGACAACAACAAAAACAACAACACTATTAGACCCAACCAAATCATGAGAAAACAAAAAGAGAATTATTTGACACATTGGAAAGAACAAACAAAAAAACAGAGCAAACTAGAATGCTAATTGGCCCTAAACAGAGAGTACATAGTGGCAGAATACCACTGTGACTGACCCAAACTTAAGGAAAGCTTTGACTATGTACAGACTCAGTGAGCATAGCCTTGCTATTGAGAAAGGCCGCCGTAGGCAGACCTGGCTCTCAAGAGAAGACAGGCTATGTGCACACTGCCCACAAAATGAGGTGGAAACTGAGCTGCACTTCCTAACCTCCCCCCAAATGTATGACCTTATTAGAGACACATATTTCCCTCAGATTACAGCGATCCACAATGAATTTGAAAACAAACCCAATTTTGATAAACTCCCTTATCTACTGGGTGAAAAACCACAGTGTGCCATCACAGCTGCAATATTTGTGACCTGTTGCCACAAGAACAGGGCAACCAGTGAAGAACAAACACCATTGTAAATACAACCCATATTTATGTTTATTTATTTTCCCATTTGTACTTTAACTATTTGCACATTGTTACAACACTGTATATATGCATAATATGACATTTGAAATGTCTTTATTCTTTTGAAACTTCTGACTGTAATGTTTACTGTTAATATATACTGTTTATTTCACTTTTGTTTACTATCTACTTCACTTGCTTTGGCAATGTTAACATATGTTTCCCATGCCAATAAAGCCCTTAAATTGAATTGAATTGAAATTGAGAGAGGAAAGTGTGAGAGAGAATGAGAGAGAGGAAGAGGGGTGAGAGAGAGAGAGAAGGAGTGATTTTAGAAAACAGCGGAGGACCACATCTTCATCCCTCAAACCTGCATCAGCCCTTCCCTAATACACACACAACACACACACACATACACACACACATCAACACACAAAACACACACATACACTCATCAACACACACAACACAACACGACACACACACATTCATACACACAACACAACACAACACACAAACACACATACATACATACAGACAACACAACACAACACAACACAACACACACAGACATATATTCATACATACATACACACAACACAACAAAACACACACACACACACACATACAACACAACACAACACAACACAACACAACACACACACACCGTGCCGCCGCAACTCTTGTCTTCCCTGAGGCTAAGTGGTGTTAACCCTTTCTCCCCTGGGACTCAGACAAAAGCCCCCCTAAGACAGCCAATAATCACGCCTTTTCACAAAGACCCCACTAGTCCTTTATACACCCCCCCTCCTCTCCTCTCCTCCTCCACTGCCCCTCATGTATCTCTCCTCCCCTCTCCCCCTCTTCTCCTCCTCCTCCTCCACTGCCCCTATATATCCCTCCTCCCCTCTCCTCCCTCCTCCCTCCTCCCTCCTCCCTCTCCTCCCTCCTCCCTCCTCCACATCCTCCCTCCCCCTATATATCCCTGTTCCCTTTCATCCCCTCCTCCTCCACAACCCGTCTGTTTCTCCTCTCCCTGTATTCTCTCCTCTGCCCGCATCTATCTCTCCCCATCCCCCCTCTTCTCCCTTTCTCCTCCCCTCTCCTCCCCTCTCCTCCCTTCTCCTCCCTTCTCCTCCACTCTCATCCCCTCTCCTCCCTTTCTCCTCCCCTCTCCTCCCTTTTCCTCCTCTCTCCTCCTTTCTCCTCCCTTCTCATCCATTCTCCTCCCCTCTCCTCCCTTTCTCCTCCCCTCTCCTCCGTTCTCCTCCCTTCTCCTCCCCTCTCCTCTCTTCTCCTCCGATCTCCTCCCCTCTCCTCCCTTCTCCTCCCCTCTTCTCCCTTTCTCCTCCCCTCTCCTCCTTTCTCCTCCCCTCTCCTCCCTTCTCCTCCTAATCTCTTCCCATTTCCTCCCCTCTCCTCCCATCTCCTCCCCTCTCCTCCTCTCTCCTCCCCTCTCCTCCCTTCTCCTTCCTTCTCCTCCCCTCTCCTCCCTTCTCCTCCCCTCTCCTCCCCTCTCCTTCCTTCTCCTCCATTCTCCTCCCCTCTCCTCCCCTCTCCTTCCTTCTTCTCCCCTCTCCTCCCCTCTCCTGCCCTCTCCTCCCCTCTCCTCCCTTCTCCTGCCCTCTCCTCCCCTCTCCTCCCCTCTCCTCCTTCTCCTCCCCTCTCCTCCCTCTCCTGCCCTCTCCCCTCTCCTCCCTTCTCCTGCCCTCTCCTCCCCTCTCCTTCCTTCTCCTCCCCCTCTCCTTCCCTCTCCTCCCTTCTCCTCCTAATCTCTTCCCATTTCCTCCCCTCTCCTCCCATCTCCTCCCCTCTCCTCCTCTCTCCTCCCTCTCCTCCCTTCTCCCCCTCCCCTCCCTTCCTTCTCCTCCCCTCTCCTCCCCTCTCCTTCCTTCTCCTCCATTCTCCTCCCTCTCCTCCCCCTCTCCTTCCTTCTTCTCCCCTCTCCTCCCTCTCCTGCCCTCTCCTCCCCTCTCCTCCCTTCTCCTGCCCTCTCCTCCCCTCTCCTCCCCTCTCCTTCCTTCTCCTCCCCTCTCCTCCCCTCTCATGCCCTCTCCCCTCTCCTCCCTTCTCCTGCCCTCTCCTCCCCTCTCCTTCCTTCTCCTCCCCTCTCCTTCCCTCTCCTCCCTTCTCCTCCCCTCTACTGTGACTTTTCCCCTCATCCTTCCCATCTGTCTTCCTTCTCTTCCTTTTCTCCAACACAACCACTCTAAATATTTGCTCTCCCTCTCCTCCCTTCACCTCCTACTTCCCCCAAAAATGACCCAAATTCACTCTGATGTTTCTCTAGTCTACATGATTGAGTCTGGCATAATGAAAACACAGACCTTTTATTTATTTTTCTGGTGACTAGTAATAACTAGAATATCTAGGAAAATGTTCAACATAAAAACAAAATTAAAGTAAACATGTACATCATTAAGTATCGTATTTGATGCTTGAACCCTGGCATGGCTGCTTGCAGTTATAGTGTATAATTTTTTGTTTTTTAAATTAAAACTTTATCCCATGAGATTCAGTGTATGTATGCATCTCTGTCTGAAGCAGTAAGCATCATAAGCAGTTATTGATCTTGTATCAGGTATCTAGGGAGACGTGCGAGGGACAAGTAGACTAAACAGATTATGTCTCTGTCAATACCTCATTATTGATATTTCTCTCTCACAAAGGAAGTAAACATGTATGAACTCTCTGGCAGTTCACACACTATGGCCAGCCCTGGCCTGAGGAAAGACAGCCTTCCCCTGGGGACAGAGATGGTTGGATGGGGGGATGGAGGGAGAAGGAGAGTGAGAGAGAGAGAGGGATGGTGGACGACCAGAAAAGGCAGAAGCCTGCGGGGATAAGCAGGAGCCACTCATGTGTAACGCCACACAAGCGCCCGGCTTGATTGCCTTGTTTTTTCGTCCGTATCTTTCTTTCTTTCTCTCTTTTCTGGGGAGAGATTGACACAGTGGCTTCTCCCCGCCCCCTCTCCTCTCTATCCACCTATCAGCCGGGACCTGAGCATGATGAGCTTTTCTACTCTGAATGGAGTCAGGAGCAGGAGCCCTGTGAACAGCTGTCTATTTACACCCACTCTTCGGTGTGTGTCTCTCTCTCTGTCTGTGTGTGTGTGTGTGTGTGTGTGTGTGTGTGTGTGTGTGTGTGTGTGTGTGTGTGTGTGTGTGTGTGTGTGTGTGTGTGTGTGTGTGTGTGTGTGTGTGTGTGTGTGTGTGTGTGTGACGGGGGCAGGATCTGGAGAGAGAGAGATAAGGCGTCCCATCCTATGAGCGGCTGGCTGCAGCATATTTGCTCAGGCGAGGGATTAATCAGAAATGATATGCATGGCAACCATCAAACCATCAAAACCAGCAGCATAGTAACAGACCAATAAGCCAGAACCATGTTGGGATTGGGACAAATGTGTCAGAGAGGTGTAGGGGCCAACATCAATAATAAAAATAATCAAAGAGTTTGGGACTATAAGGTTATATCTGCATTTTTGTAAAAATGTAGTTATTGACAGCCTTGTTCTGGTCAATATTATCTACCTATATAGTACTCTAAATACCCCAATTCATGTTGTTAAGTTCAAAAGAATACAATATAAAAATTGCTGACACCATTCAAACCAATGAGGGTTCAGAACTTTAAAGCCAATTATCTCAGAATCATATTTTTTAAGTGATAATTCCCGATAATAACATAGCTACCGTCATTCACCTGCCCTGAATGACTGGTCACCACTGTTCGTTCTAAATGTTCTATTGCCATACTTCCTGGCAACATTCTCATCCCTTGCTTGCTAGCTAGCCAACTATGGCTAACTTACAGTCATGTCAGAATAGCAGCAAAGTAGCTGCATTTGCATTTGTTGAAGCGGTTTTCTAGTGACATTCATTTGGATACATCCATAAAAATGATGCTGATTCGTGATTTCGACTGGCTGAGAAAAGCTGCCTGCCTGTCTGTCTCATCCTGACTCCCGGCCCCTACATGTTCATTACTATGGGACAGCTGGAGATCGAATTTCAATATTGAAACAGTGTTGCAAATGTCAGAGACAGACAGCAAGGTTTATACAAATCTCCGCTATTGAAAACCAATTGCTAGTCGAAAAGGAATGGGAGATAATGTCTAGATGCATTTTACAGTGGAGATCAAGTTTATAAATTGTCCGGCTGGGCTGATTAGACAGTGGATTGCGCAGTCAGATGGAACAGAGTAAATATGGCAGTTCAATGTCACAGCTTTAGCCGGTGGTAACTTGTTGAATAGACACCGTCTGGAATGCAGTTTTAACCAATCAGCGTCAAGGATAAGACCCACCCGTTGTATAATCGTTGTATAAACCGTCTAGCTCTTGTAATAATATATGCCATTTAGCAGACACTTTTATCCAAGGCGACTTACAGTCATGCATACATTTTAAGTATGGGTGGTTCCGGTAATCAAACCCACTATCTTGGCATAGCAAGCGCCATGCTCTATCAACTGAGAGAGCCAAGCCTGTAGGTTTGTAGCTTCAACCCCATAGCACACACACACATACACTTACACACACCAACTGATTGATGGACTGCTGAATAATATTAGGTTTTTTTTCTCTTGCTTTGTTTGTTCTTTTCCATATTAAGTCTATCTCTGATAAGGTACCAAGGAAAGGGCTAAACATAGCCAATATTAATATATGTAGACTTAGAAATAAGGTTCATGATACTTGACTATGATACTTGACCATAGTGCTTTTATGATACTACAGAGCTGTTATGATACCTGATTATAGAGCTGAAATGATACTATAGAGCTGTTATGCTACTTGACTATATAGCTTTTATGATACTATAGAGCTGTTTCGATACCAGATTATAGAGCTGTTATGATACCTGGTTATAGAGCAGTTATGATACCTTTTTATAGTGATGTTATGATACCTGACTGTAGAGCTGTTATGATACTATAGAGCTGTTATGATACCTGGTTATAGAGCTGTTATGATACTATAGAGCTGTTATGATACCTGGTTATAGAGCTGTTATGATATGTCTCCTGAGTGGCGCAGTGGTCTAAGGCACTGCATCGCAGTGCTAACTGTGCCACTAGAGATCCTGGTTCGAATCCAGGCTCTGTCGCAGCCGGCCGCGACCGGGAGACTCATGGGCGGCGCACAATTGGCCCAGCGTTGTCCAGGGTAGGGGAGGGAATGGCCGGCAGGGATGTAGCTCAGTTGATAGAGCATGGCGTTTGCAACGCCAGGGTTGTGGGTTCGATTCCCACGGGGGGCCAGTATAAAAAAATATGTATTCACTAACTGTAAGTCGCTCTGGATAAGAGCGTCTGCTAAATGACTAAAATGTAAATGTAAATGTAATATCTGGTTATAGAGCTGTTATGATACCTGGTTATAGAGCAGTTATGATACCTTTTTATAGTGATGTTATGATACCTGACTGCAGAGCTGTTATGATACTATAGAGCTGTTATGATACCTGGTTATAGAGTTGATTGTAACAGCGACATAATATTAATGATGGATATTGTCTTCAACTGCTCAGTTTCAGGGTTAAAAACATAAGGTCAGATAATGAAGGGGCTAATGTGTGGTTCAAACTGTCAATGGAAAAAGAGTGTGAGTGAACGACATATGGTGCGCAGTGATCCCGTTTGGACAGTGTGACTAGAGTAGCTTCTGTGATTGAAACTGAAAGCCAAGCAGCCTCACAGCTCCAAAATCTACAAACCTCCAAACACAAGCTCTCAGGGACACAAGTCTGGTACAGCTCCCAAATGAGGCCTGCTGTCTGTGTGTTTACCACCTACACACACACACACATACACACACACACTAAACTCTGAGCATGAAAGAAAAACTGCAAGCACTGCCATTTTCTCCTCATCTCCTCATGTCTCCTTATGTTACCGCAACAAAGCCAGCCAGGTCAGCCGTGATACAAGTCAGTATTCGACATCCATCCATGTTTGAGGATGTTGGGAGAGCGCTGTTACCTTCAAATAGGTTTCGGCTTTGCTAGGGCGTTGTGGACGGGGAAAATGGATGAACGTTTAAATCTGACAGGAGACTGAGAGAGACGGTTGAACAAAGCAACTGTCAAGAACAGAAGAGGAGAAGAACACAGAAATCTAAAGGACTGCAAAAAAGAAAAATACTTTTGTGAACTAACACTCGCGCTTGACTCTTTTCCCCCCTTACTAGCTCAGACTTTGTTGATAGCTACTTTATTGAGGAAAAATGTACTTACTATGACTGTGATATGTGGTTGTACCACCTAGCGATCTCAAGACGAATGCACTAACTGTAAGTCGCTCTGGATAAGAGCGTCTGCTAAATGACTAAAATGTCAATGTAAATGCAGCCACTTCAATCCTCTCCAGTCCGTTCCAACTGTAACATCCTCTAACCACTTGGTCTCTACCAGGGTGTTATAAAAGAAAGAGCTCCTCCCCACGACGTGTGGCCAAAACCCTGCTGAAAAACATATTATATCGTCCTGTGTTACGGAGTGTGTGTGTATACTCAGTGTGTGTGTATACTCAGTGTGTGTGTATACTCAGTGTGTGTGTTTGTATCCTGGTTTGCAGGATAAGGAGATGGCATGGTTCTGGTTGTATGTAAACTGAGAGTACAAAACATTAGGAACACCTTCCTCTTGCCCTCAGAACAGCCTCAATTAGTTGGGGGGCATGGACTCTACAAGGTGTTGAATGCGTTCCACAGGGATGCTGGCCCATGTTGACTCCAATGTTTCCCACAGTTGTGTCAAGTTGGCTGGATGTCCTTTGGGTGGTGGACCATTCTTGATACACACGGAAAAATGTTGAGCGTGGAAAAACCCAGCAGCATTGCAATTCTTGATACAAACGGGTGCACCTGGGACCTTCAAATGCACTTAAATCTTAAGTATTGCCCATTCACCCACTGAATGGCACACAAACACAATCTATGTCTCAATTGTCTCAAGACTTAAAATCCTTCTTTAACCTGTCTCCTCCCCTTCATCTACACTGATTGAAGTGGATTTAACAGGTTACATCAATAAGGGATCATAGCTTTCACCTGGATTCACCTGGCCAGTCTATGTCATGGAAAGTGCAGGTGTTCCTAATGTTTTGTACAATCAGTGTATATGAGACAGTAGATTATGAGGAGTTTGGCCTGAGTTAGATCTCTGATGGCTGTAGACTCATCCTCTCCTAGGTTATGTCATACTGTAAAGAAGATCTGAGGAGACGATGGACTGTAAAGGCCGGTGTGGAGGAATGGAACATTTCTATTTTAGTCATTTACTGTTAAGAAAATGCTATTTTTAGCCCAGAATGACTCAATAACAGCAGCATTGTCAGTAAAACATTCAAGTAATGCTGTGCCAATCATGGTATTAGTCGACCCTTTGCCGTTTTAATTAACCTTTTAACTTACATTAGGCTACCTTAGAATGTACAGAGAAATATCCACAGTGTTCTGATCTACTGTAGACCTAACAAGTTACAGCTGCTTTTCCCCAGAACAAATACACTGACTGAGCTCAATGCTTCTGTGGCAGCCGAGGCACCAATCAAATATTAGTTAACCAACTGATCCTGCTACAATGAGCTGCTTGCTCCGCTATCAGTAGCGCCCCCATGCAAGGCTGGGCTTTCTCTCTCTCTGTTCTCTCTGTTCTCTCTGCTCTCTCTGCTCTCTCTGTTCTCTGCTCTCTCTGTTCTCTCTGGTCTCTGTTCTCTCTGCTCTCTCTGTTCTCTCTGTTCTCTCTGTTCTCTCTGGTCTCTGTTCTCTCTGTTCTCTCTGTTCTCTCTGTTCTCTCTGCTCTCTCTGTTCTCTATGTTCTCTCTGTTCTCTCTGGTCTCTGTTCTCTCTGCTCTCTCTGTTCTCTCTGTTCTCTCTGTTCTCTCTGCTCTCTCTGTTCTCTCTGTTCTCTCTGTTCTCTCTGTTCTCTCTGCTCTCTCTGCTCTCTCTGTTCTCTCTGTTCTCTCTGTTCTCTCTGGTCTCTGTTCTCTCTGTTCTCTCTGTTCTCTCTGTTCTCTCTGGTCTCTGTTCTCTCTGCTCTCTCTGCTCTCTCTGTTCTCTCTGTTCTCTCTGGTCTCTGTTCTCTCTGCTCTCTCTGTTCTCTCTGTTCTCTCTGTTCTCTCTGCTCTCTCTGTTCTCTCTGTTCTCTCTGTTCTCTCTGTTCTCTCTGTTCTCTCTGTTCTCTCTATTCTCTCTGCTCTCTCTGTTCTCTCTGCCACAGTTCAACTTCAAAAGCAGTCTCTCTCCTGGAGAATGCAGTCAACAGCAGAAAGAACATATTGTTTGGTGTAATGCGTTTCAGAAATTACCCCTTGAATATGCTAATACTGTGCGTGCATGTGTATGTGTGTGTGTGTGTGTGTGTGTGTGTGTGTGTGTGCGTGCTTGTGTGGAAAGTCTGGAAAAATACATAGATATTACTCTGCAGAAAAATGCATAGTAACTTGAATACAGAGTGGCTTTAACTCTGTTAATGCTGGATGTGAAGGCTTCCTCTTACTACAGTACCTTATCCTTTACATCATTCACTGCCCTCTCTTATACCCAACTACCTCTGTGTGTATCCAACGGAAAGATCAACCCTTTTATAAACAATTTCTGAGATGCTCTTGGAAGCTTCTGGTAAGTCAGAGGGGGGCCGAAAGTCAGAGAACTACGCTGATTATACCTTTGAGTTGTACATTTGACCTAAAACAAAGTTGACATTTCCAGACTTTCTCTGCAAGCAGACTGTCTCTTATCATCTCACTGGTACAGTATCTAGAGTAGCAGGCACAGCACAAGCCTAAATGAACATGTCCCTCTTTATTTCTCTCTCTCAGTCCATCTTTCTCTCTCTGTCTTGTCTCTTTCTCTCTCTCTCTCTGTACATCTTTCTTTCTCAGTCCTTCTTTCTCTCTCTATCCATCTTTCTCTCTCTGTCCATCTTTCTCTCTCTGTCCATCTTTCTCTCTCTGTCCATCTTTCTCTCTCTGTCCATCTTTCTCTCTCTGTACATCTTTCCCTCTCTGTCCATCTTTCTCTCTCTGTCCATCTTTCTCTCTGTCTGTCTTTCTCTCTCTGTCCATCTCTCTCTCTCTGTCCATCTTTCTCTCTCTGTCCATCATTCTCTCTCTGTCCATCTTTCTCTCTCTGTCTTGTCTCTTTCGCTCTCTCTTTACAAATGCCATGTAAAATAAAAAGCCCCATTCACAAATAATCAACATCAGCAACACCTCAAAAAAGTTTATGTCACCTGTTCATTTCTGAAGATGCAATGCAGAGTAAACTTAACACCAGCCCAGAGAAATAAACATTAAAAGAGAGTGCGAGAGAGACTGAGAGAGAGAATTCACAAAATGGGACAAACACCAAAAAACAGTAAACATTACACTCACAAAAGTTCCAAAATATTAAAGACATTTCAAGTGTCATATTATGTGCAAATAGTTAAAGTACAAAAGATATGGGAGTTTATCAAAATTTGATTTGTTTTTGAATTATTTGTGGATCTGTGTAATCTGAGGGAAATATGTGTCTCTAATATGGTCATACATTTAGCAGGAGGTTAGGAAGTGCAGCTCAGTTTCCACCTCATTTTGTGGGCAGTGTGCACATAGCCTGTCTTCTCTTGAGAGCCAGGTCTGCCTACGGTGGCCTTCTCAATAGCAAGGCTATGCTCACTGAATCTGTACATAGTCAAAGCTTTCATTAAGTTTGGGTCAGTCACAGTGATCAGGTATTCTGCCACTGTGTACTCTCTGTTTAAGGCCATATAGCGTTCTAGTTTGCTCTGTTTTTTGTAAAATGTTTCCAATGTGCCAAGTAATTCTCTTTTTGTTTTCTCATGATATGGTTGGGTCTAATTCTGTTGCTGTCTTGGAGCTCTGTGGGGTCTGTTTCTGCTTGTGAACATAGTCCCAGGACCAGCTTGCTTAGGGGACTCTTCTCTAGGTTCATCTCTCAATAGGTGATGGCTTTGTTATGGAAGGTTTGGGAATCACTTCCTTTTAAGTGGTTGTAGAATTTAACGTCTCTTTTCTGGATTTGGATAATTAGCGGGTATCAGCCTAATTCTGCTCTGCATGCATTATTTGGTGTTTTACGTTGTACACGGGGGATGTTTTTGCAGAATTCTGCATGCGGAGTCTCAATTTGGTGTTTGTCCCATAGCTCCCCTCTTCCACCATGACTCAAGCTAACACCCTGCTCCCCTCTTCCACCATGACTCAAGCTAACACCCTGCTCCCCTCTTCCACCATGACTCAAGCTAACACCCTGCTCCCCTCTTCCACCATGACTCAAGCTAACACCCTGCTATCCTCTTCCACCATGACTCAAGCTAACACCCTGCTCTCCTCTTCCACCATGACTCAAGCTAACCCCCTGCTCCCCTCTTCCACCATGACTCAAGCTAACACCCTGCTCTCCTCTTCCACCATGACTCAAGCTAACACCCTGCTCCTCTCTTCCACCATGACTCAAGCTAACACCATGCTCCCCTCTTCCACCATGACTCAAGCTAACCCTCTGCTCTCCTCTTCCACCATGACTCAAGCTAACACCCTGCTCTCCTCTTCCACCATGACTCAAGCTAACACCCTACTCCCCTCTTCCACCATGACTCAAGCTAACCCTCTGCTCCCCTCTTCCACCATGACTCAAGCTAACACCCTGCTCCCCTCTTCCACCATGACTCAAGCTAACACCCTGCTCTCCTCTTCCACCATGACTCAAGCTAACACTCTGCTCCCCTCTTCCACCATGACTCACGCTAACAACCTGCTCCCCTCTTCCACCATGACTCAAGCTAACACCCTGCTCTCCTCTTCCACCATGACTCAAGCTAACACCCTGCTCCCCTCTTCCACCATGACTCAAGCTAACACCCTGCTCTCCTCTTCCACCATGACTCAAGCTAACACCCTGCTCCCCTCTTCCACCATCAATCAATCAATCAATCAATTTTATTTTATATAGCCCTTCTTACATCAGCTAATATCTCGAAGTGCTTTACAGAAACCCAGCCTAAAACCCCAAACAGCTAGTAATGCAGGTGTAGAAGCACGGTGGCTAGGAAAAACTCCCTAGAAAGGCCAAAACCTAGGAAGAAACCTAGAGAGGAACCAGGCTATGAGGGGTGGCCAGTCCTCTTTTGGCTGTGCCGGGTGGAGATTATAACAGAACCATGCCAAGATGTTCAAAAATGTTCATAAGTGACAAGCATGGTCAAATAATAATCAGGAATAAATCTCAGTTGGCTTTTCATAGCCGATCATTAAGAGTTGAAAACAGCAGGTCTGGGACAGGTAGGGGTTCCATAACCGCAGGCAGAACAGTTGAAACTGGAATAGCAGCAAGGCCAGGCGGACTGGGGACAGCAAGGAGTCACCACGGCCGGTAGTCCCGACGTATGGTCCTAGGGCTCAGGTCTCTCAGTTGGCTTTTCATAGCCGATCATTAAGAGTTGAAAACAGCAGGTCTGGGACAGGTAGGGGTTTCAGTAACCGCAGGCAGAACAGTTGAAACTGGAATAGCAGCAAGGCCAGGCGGACTGGGGACAGCAAGGTGTCAGCATGCCCGGTAGTCCTGACGTATGGTCCTAGGGCTCAGGTTCTCAGAGAGAAAGAGAGAACGAGAGAATTAGAGAGAGCATACTTAAATTCACACAGGACACTGGATAAGACAGGAGAAGTACTCCAGGTATAACCAACTAACCCCAACCCCCCGACACATAAACTACTGCAGCATAAATACTGGAGGCTGAGACAGGAGCGGTCCGGGAGACACTGTGGCCCCATCCGAAGAAACCCCGGACAGGGCCAAACAGGAAGGATATAACCCCACCCACTCTGCCAAAGCACAGCCCCCGCACCACCAGAGGGATATCCTCAACCACCAACTTACAATCCTGAGACAAGGCCGAGTATAGCCCACAGAGGTCTCCACCACAGCACAAACCAAGGGGGGCGCCAACCCAGACAGGAAGATCACGTCAGTAACTCAACCCACTCAAGTGACGCACCCCTCCTAGGGGACGGCATGAAAGAGCACCAGCAAGCCAGTGACTCAGCCCCCTGTAACAGGGTTTGAGGCAGAGAACCCCAGTGGAGAGAGGGGAACCGGCCTGGCAGAGACAGCAAGGGCTGTTCGTTGCTCCAGAGCCTTTCCGTTCACCTTCACACTCCTGGGCCAGACTACACTCAATCATATGACCTACTGAAGAGATAAGTCTTCAGTAAAGACTTAAAGGTTGAGACCGAGTCTGCGTCTCTCACATGGGTAGGCAAACTGTTCCATAAAAATGGAGATCTATAGGAGAAAGCCCTGCCTCCCGCTGTTTGCTTAGAAATTCTAGGGACAATTAGGAGGCCTGCGTCTTGTGACCGTAGCGTACGTATTGGTATGTACGGCAGGACCAACTCGGAAAGATAGGTAGGAGCAAGCCCATGTAACGCTTTATAGGTTAACAGTAAAACCTTGAAATCAGCCCTTGCCTTAACAGGAAGCCAGTGTAGGGAAGCTAGCACTGGAGTAATATGATCAAATTTCTTGGTTCTAGTCAGGATTCTAGCAGCCGTATTTAGCACTAACTGAAGTTTATTTAGTGCTTTATCCGGGTAGCCGGAAAGTAGAGCATTGCAGTAGTCTAACCTAGAAGTAACAAATGCATGGATTAATTTTTCTGCATCATTTTTGGACAGAAAATTTCTGATTTTTGCAATGTTACGTAGATGGAAAAAAGCTGTCCTTGAAACAGTCTTGATATGTTCGTCAAAAGAGAGATCAGGGTCAAGAGTAACGCCGAGGTCCTTCACAGTTTTATTTGAGACGACTTTACAACCATCAAGATGAATTGTCATATTTAACAGAAGATCTCTTTGTTTCTTGGGACCTAGAACAAGCATCTCTGTTTTGTCCGAGTTTAAAAGTAGAACGTTTTCAGCCATCCACTTCCTTATGTCTGAAACACAGGCTTCTAGCGAGGGCAATTTTGGGGCTTCACCATGTTTCATTGAAATGTACAGCTGTGTGTCATCCGCATAGCAGTGAAAGTTAACATTATGTTTTCGAATAACATCCCCAAGAGGTAAAATATATAGTGAAAACAATAGTGGTCCTAAAACGGAACCTTGAGGAACACCGAAATGTACAGTTGATTTGTCGGAGGACAGACCATTCACAGAGACAAACTGATATCTTTCCGACAGGTAAAGATCTAAACCAGGCCAGAACTTGTCCGTGTAGACCAATTTGGGTTTCCAGTCTCTCCAAAAGAATGTGGCGATCGATAGTGTCAAAGGCAGCACTAAGGTCTAGTAGCACGAGGACAGATGCAGAGCCTCGGTCTGACGCCATTAAAAGGTCATTTACCACCTTCACAAGTGCAGTCTCAGTGCTATGATGGGGTCTAAAACCAGACTGAAGCATTTCGTATACATTGTTTGTCTTCAGAAAGGCAGTGAGGTTGCTGCGCAACAGCTTTTTCTAAAATTTTTGAGAGGAATGGAAGATTCGATATAGGCCGATAGTTTTTTATATTTTCCGGGTCAAGGTTTGGCTTTTTTCAAGAGAGGCTTTATCACTGCCACTTTTAGTGAGTTTGGTACACATCCGGTGGATAGAGAGCTGTTTATTATGTTCAACATAGGAGGGCCAAGCACAGGAAGCAGCTCCTTCAGCAGTTTAGTAGGAATAGGATCCAGTATGCAGCTTGAAGGTTTAGAGGCCATGATTATTTTCATCATTGTGTCAAGAGATATAGTACTAAAACACTTAAGTGTCTCTCCCGATCCCAGGCCCTCGCAGAGCTGTGCAGATCCAGGACAGCTAAGCCCTGGAGGAATACGCAGATTCAAAGAGGAGTCCGTAATTTGCTTTCTAATGGTCATGATCTTTTCCTCAAAGAAGTTCATGAATTTATTACTGCTGAAGTGAAAGCCATCCTCTCTTGGGGAATGCTGCTTTTTAGTTAGCTTTGCAACAGTATCAAAAAGAAATTTTGAATTGTTCTTATTTTCCTCGATTAAGTTGGAAAAGTAGGATGATCGAGCAGCAGTGAGGGCTCTTCGGTACTGCACGGTACTGTCTTTCCAAGCTAGTCGGAAGACTTCCAGTTTGGTGTGGTGCCATTTCCGTTCCAATTTCCTGGAAGCTTGCTTCAAAGCTCGGGTATTTTCTGTATACCAGGGAGCTAGTTTCTTATGACAAATGTTTTTCGTTTTTAGGGGTGCAACTGCATCTAGGGTATTGCGCAAGGTTAAATTGAGTTCCTCAGTTAAGTGGTTAACTGATTTTTGTCCTCTGACGTCCTTGGGTAGGCAGAAGGAGTCTGGAAGGGCATCAAGGAATTTTTGTGTTGTCTGAGAATTTATAGCACGACTTTTGATGCTCCTTGGTTGGGGTCTGAGCAGATTATTTGTTGCGATTGCAAACGTAACCATGACTCAAGCTAACCCTCTGCTCTCCTCTTCCACCATGACTCAAGCTAACACCCTGCTCTCCTCTTCCACCATGACTCAAGCTAACCCTCTGCTCCCCTCTTCCACCATGACTCAAGCTAACACCCTGCTCTCCTCTTCCACCATGACTCAAGCTAACACCCTGCTCTCCTCTTCCACCATGACTCAAGCTAACACCCTGCTCTCCTCTTCCACCATGACTCAAGCTAACACCCTGCTCTCCTCTTCCACCATGACTCAAGCTAACACCCTGCTCTCCTCTTCCACCATGACTCAAGCTAACCCTCTGCTCCCCTCTTCCACCATGACTCAAGCTAACCCCCTACTCCCCTCTTCCACCATGACTCAAGCTAACACCCTGCTATCCTCTTCCACCATGACTCAAGCTAACCCTCTGCTCCCCTCTTCCACCATGACTCAAGCTAACCCTCTGCTCCCCTCTTCCACCATGACTCAAGCTAACCCTCTGCTCCCCTCTTCCACCATGACTCAAGCTAACACCCTGCTCTCCTCTTCCACCATGACTCAAGCTAACCCTCTGCTCTCCTCTTCCACCATGACTCAAGCTAACACCCTGCTCTCCTCTTCCACCATGACTCAAGCTAACACCCTGCTCCCCTCTTCCACCATGACTCAAGCTAACCCTCTGCTCCCCTCTTCCACCATGACTCAAGCTAACCCTCTGCTCTCCTCTTCCACCATGACTCAAGCTAACACCCTGCTCTCCTCTTCCACCATGACTCAATCTAACACCCTGCTCCCCTCTTCCACCATGACTCAAGCTAACCCTCTGCTCCCCTCTTCCACCATGACTCAAGCTAACACCCTGCTCCCCTCTTCCACCATGACTCAAGCTAACCCTCTGCTCCCCTCTTCCACCATGACTCAAGCTAACACCCTGCTCTCCTCTTCCACCATGACTCAAGCTAACCCTCTGCTCTCCTCTTCCACCATGACTCAAGCTAACCCTCTGCTCCCCTCTTCCACCATGACTCAAGCTAACCCTCTGCTATCCTCTTCCACCATGACTCAAGCTAATAGACTGCTCCCCTCTGCCCTCTGACTTAGCCAAGCTAAAGAGAGAATATGCAACCCAAATAGCACCCTCTTCACTATGTAGTGCACTACTTTTGACCACTTTTCCATAGGTCTCTGGTCAGAAGTAGTGCACTACAAAGGGAATAGGAAGCCATTTGAGACACAGCCTCACCAATTTAACCTCCCGTTAACCTTAGTGTAATTTCCACTTTTCTTGTTGTTGTTATTTTCAATTGGAGATTACATTAAGTACCGAGCTTGAAAAGACAGTTCTTAGCCAAGTGGAAGAGAGAGTCACTGTTGTGAAGTGGGAGCCAGCCACACCATGCAGAAAACTCCCACTGAGATTTGTTTTATGTATCTGCTATAAATACTGTACAGAAATGACTGGAGGAGGGTGGACTGGATTAATTCTGCTTGACAGCCTTCCATGGAGAGGGAAGCATGGATTGAAAACACTCCAAGGCATTCCAAGGAGAGGGAAGCAGGGCTTGGAGACACTCCCAGGTTTGGCTGGCCCACGCCAGTCCCTTCACGCCGTGTTACCCTCCAACACAGCCCGGCCCCGGCCAAGCCCTATATATCGCAGAGTACTACAACACAACATAACACAAAACTAAACTGCACAACAGGCTAGTATACAAGACAGTGAGTCACATAAACCAACACGTCCAACACTTCCCAACACAGCCCAACACAGCCCAAGAACACCCAACACAGCCCAACACAGCCCAACACTGCCCAAAACTGCCCTACACTGCCCAACACCGCCCAACACCGCCCAACAACGCCCAACACCGCCCAACACTGCCCAACACAGCCCAACACTACCCAACACAGCCCAACACTGCCCAACACTGCCCAACACTGCCCAACACTGCCCAACACAGCCCAACACTGCCCAACACTGCCCAACACAGTCCAACACTCCCTACAACTCAACACAAACCAGTGCAGCATACTTTATGTCATTCTCGCTGGCACCAAAAGTTAAAAAACGTGTTGATAGGGACAGAATGCGGTCGGACCTTCAAATCATTTTCATATACATTACTCTTATAGAATTTCCATCTAAATTGCCCAAAACTGCCCAACACTGCCCAACACAGCCCAACACTGCCCAACACTGCCCAAAACTGCCCAACACTGCCCAACACAGCCCAACACTACCCAACACAGCCCAACACTGCCCAACACTGCCCAACACTGCCCAACACTGCCCAACACTGCCCAACATAGCCAAACACTGTCCAACACAGCCCAACACTGCCCAACACTGCCCAACACAGTCCAACACTCCCTACAACTCAACACAAACCAGTGCAGCATACTTTATGTCATTCTCGCTGGCACCAAAAGTTTTAAAAAGTGTTGATAGGGACAGAATGCGGTCGGACCTTCAAATCATTTTCATATACATTACTCTTATAGAATTTCCACGTGGGCAAGGATATTGGACATGTTATTAAATCCTACTGGATCAGAACATGTTTTTAACCAGGACAGAAAAATGCATAACTGACTTTTTCCGACATAACATAGGGACAGCAGATCCCCTTATTGTACAGGACACATTTAAATGTGGCTTTAGAGGCCATGCAATTCAATACTCATCTTTAAAACAAAATAAATTAGGTCAAATGAGTCCATACTAACTAGATAGAAGGTAGAAGGTCTAACAGAACAGACACAGTAGATAGCAATAAAAACTGTACCAAAGAGGCTCAGAATAAGTTAAAGGAAAAACAAAATGAACTGGATGAACTTATTCAAGAAAGATCAAGTGTAATATGTTATTAAAATAAAGCACTGGATGGAATAAAGGAGAAAAATGCACCAAATTATTATTTTTTATCTTCAACATAGAAATACAACAAAGAATTTACTGAAACCTGTTATAAATTATGTACAGTGCCTTGCAAAAGTATTCATCCCCCTTGGCGTTTTTCCTATTTTGTTGCATTACAACCTGTAATTTAAATGGATTTTTATTTGGATTTCATGTAGTGGACATACACAAAATAGTCCAAATTGGTGAAGTGAAATGACAAAAATAACTTGTTTCAAAAATGTCAAAAAAATAAATAATGAAAAAGTGGTGCTTGCATATGTATTCACCCCCTTAGCTATGAAGCCCCTAAATAAGATCTGGTGCAACCAATTACCTTCAGAAGTCACAAAATTAGTTAAATAAAGTCTACCTGTGTGCAATCTAAGTGTCACATGATCTGTCAGATTATCTCAGTATATACATACCTGTTCTGAAAGGCCCCAGAGTCTGCAACACCACTAAGCAAGGGGCACCACCAAGCAAGCGGCACCATGAAGACCAAGGAGATCTCCAAACAGGTCAGGGACAAGGTTGTGGAGAAGTACAGATCAGGGTTGGGTTATAAAATAATATCTGAAACTTTGAACAATCCAAGGAGCACCATTAATCCATTATTAAAAAATGGAAAGAATATGGCACCACAACAAACCTGCCAAGAGAGGGCCGCCCACCAAAACTCATGGACCAGTCAAGGAGGGCATTAATCAGAGAGGCAACAAAGAGACCAAAAATAACCCTAAAGGAGCTGCAAAGCTCCACAGCGGAGATTGGAGTATCTGTCCATAGAACCACTTTAAGCCGTACACTCCACAGAGCTGGGCTTTATGGAAGATTGACCAGAAAAAAGCCATTGCATAAAGAAAAAAATAAACAAACACGTTTGGTGTTCGCCAAAAGGCATGTGGGAGACTCCCCAAACATATGGAAGAAGGTACTCTGGTCAGATGAGACTAAAATTGAGCTTTTTGGCCATCAAGGAATTGCAATGTCTGGTGCAAACCCAACACCTCTCATCACCCCGAGAACACCATCTCCACAGTGAAGCATGGTGGTGGCAGCATCATGCTGTTGGGATGTTTTACATCGGCAGGGACTTGGAAACTGGTCAGAATTGAAGGAATGATGGATGGCGCTAAAGACAGAAAGAGAGAGAGACAAAAAGAGAGAAGCCAAATTCCAAGCAGGGAGAGGGGCGGGCAGACAGACAGACATAAAGAGACAGACAGAGATCCTGGAGACTGTGTATAGACACCCAGACAGCCCCCCATCTGTCCCCACAATCAGAGCCACATGAGAGGGAGAGGGGAAACCTTTCTCCCATCTAATTGTTGGAGGATGGACCCATTTCCTCCAAACCATAAACACAGTGCCAACTCTGGCACAGGCCATAGAGAGGTTAGAACTGGTTATTATGCACTATGCCACTTCATATGGAGATGGAAGAGGAAAGAGATGGGCTATAATTTAGGGGATTTAGAAATTAAAATAGCAATGACCAAAACATAAACATACACTGTAATATGGGGACAATAAGTTTTAACGCTCCATGCCTAACCCTAATCCAGAATGCAACATCATAATGAATTAGATATATTCTCACGCCAGTTTTCCAATTGCCTTCCCGGCTATAAGTGGACACTATGTTACAGCTCCAGTGTATTCCATACCATATATTGTAATGGGCCTGCATCCAGATATACAATGAACAACACATTATCTATCATAACAAAACACCACTCAATTAAACCAGGCACGCAGAGCCCATTCCAAGGCACCATATATCACTATTCCCTATAAATGAGTGTTATTATTGTTTCTCAGGAGACTGCAGAACTTTCAACCCCCTAAGGGAGGCTTTGGCACTGTGGAGAATCAAGCAGAAAAGAGATGTCACCACGGAGGGAGGAAGGAATAGGGAAAGAGGGAGGCAGGGAAGGATGAAGGGAGGAAGGTGGCAGTGCGGTTAGATGATCCATTTGTTTCAGAAACCAGATGGATAGCTGGAGGGAAGGAAGATAGGGAGAGAGAGAGAGAGAGAGAGAGAGAGAGAGAGAGAGAGAGAGAGAGAGAGAGAGAGAGAGAGAGAGAGAGAGAGAGAGAGAGAGAGAGAGAGAGAGAGAGAGAGAGAGAGAGAGAGAGAGAGAGAGAGAGAGAGAGAGAGAGAGAGAGAGAGAGAGAGAGAGAGAGAGAGAGAGGCAGCCACTACAGAAGAGAAGTGTTCGTTCTCATTCTACAGAGTATGGACACAGAAGAGAACGGATAAGAGACAGAAAGAAAGAGAAAGAGAGAGAGAAAGAGAGACAGAAAGAGAGAGGCCGAAAGAGAAAGACAGAAAGAGAGAGAGACAGAAAGAGAGAGAGACCAGTGGCGCAGTGGTCTAAGGCACTGCATCGCATTGTTATCTGTGCCACTAGAGATCCTGGTTCGAATCCAGGCTCTGTCGCAGCCGGCCGCGACCGGGAGACTCATGGGCGGCGCACAATTTGTCCAGGGTAGGGGAGGGAATGGCCGGTAGGGATGTAGCTCAGTTGATAGAGCATGGCGTTTGCAACGCCAGGGTTGTGGGTTCGATTCCCATGGGGGGCCAGTATAAAAAAATATGTATTCACTAACTGTAAGTCGCTCTGGATAAGAGCATCTGCTAAATGACTAAAATGTATAAGTAAGCTACTTTGTCCACCCACACACGCAACCCTTGAGCCCAGACACCATATCAGAGCCCAGCCAGGAGTATGTACATTACATTACAGTATACAGCACAACTTATGTACAACAGACGTTTGGACAAGATTAGACCCACAGCTAGAAAACAACATGTACTCAACAACCATAACACTGGCTGTGGTTTTACTCAGCACGTTCTTGTTGAAGTATGAACTCATTTACTCCCCCCTCAGATTTGAAAGGAGTGGATTGGTGTAGAAACATGGTGGAAACTCCCTTTAGCTTAAACCAATCCAATGCCTTTACTTGACTCTCTTTCTCTCTGCTTTAAAGACGCTCCAGAACTCCTATTATCTGTCGTAAGCCAATCCCCTGCAGCTGTGGCCTTCCTCCCAGAATGCAAAGTGTGGCATCTGCAGTTCCAGTGTGATAGAGCTCAGCTTAAAGAGGAATGCCACCACAGATGACACACAGATAAGGACACACACACACAGGCACGCACACACACACACGCATACATGCACACACACACACACACATACACACACACACACACACACACACACACACACACACACACACACACACACACACACACACACTCACACACTCACACACTCACACATACACAGGCACACCAGTGGCCAGTGCCGTTTAAGATGAGGAAGGATGATAATATGTTTTATGAGCATGGCCTTATTTCTATTACAGCATATTGGATGACTGTCATTCATATTCCATTCACCCAGTTCAATGTAACATCGATAGGTTTTCCCTATACCCATCATGAGATCGCTACAACCTAGCCTATGAATTAAAGTTTACAACGTAGGTGCACAGGTCGAGAGACATTTGAGTAATCAAGGTGACAGACATTGACACATTCAATACTGCCTTGCACACTCTTGCCTGCATCTAGCTGATCTAGGGTGTAATAATTAGTCCAACAGTTGCAAATTAGAGTTTATATTAGACAAATTGTGACTCGTTTCAGGAATCTAGGCATATGTCGTGCATCACTACTTCATAGGAGAGCCATTTGAACGCAGAAATGTATTTTTTACATCAAAATGCGTTTCTTTGGCAGAAATGCCTTCTGGAACATGTGAACTTTCATGTACCTTAATAACAAACTTGTATGCCATCTGTAAATAGTTGGTTTAGCCACGGAAAAAGACAGGAACCTTCCCGCTAGCCATGATTGGCTGAGATAATGGGTGGGCTAGACATGCCGAGAGATGAGTTTGGATTGGTCTGCCATGTAACACGCTTCTGTCTATAACATGAGCTGGTCAGTATGTGTAGATAATCCTTTCTAACACAGATTTTTTTGAAAGATATCACGTAGTAGAACTGCAAAAGTGTTGCTCTCTACTTTCTGAAATCAGTGGAATGCCCGGTGGAATTAGAGTTTGATAGCTAAGGACATGGAGAAAATTCTGGCGTTTGATTGCAAATATGCAGATGGAGTCAAAAAGAGAACACAGAGAAGGCTGAGGTATAAAACACCTGTCTCCAGATTACATCTTCAAACTTTGTGTCTGGAAGTAGCTACCATGGCATCCGTGACAGAGAGGGAGAAGCATCCATCCATGTATATGGGTAAGATAGTCTAGCTAGCTACATTTTCAGATATTAAATGCTTCTAATTTTGTCAGAAAGTTGTTTTCATTTCAAGTTAAAGCGTACTGTTAGCTAGCTAGCTAACGTTAGCTGGCTGGCTCACTAGCTAACGTTACGTGTATGATCTCTGTAGTAATATTATTCGTATCTCAGAGCCATTTGCAATGCTAGTTATAGCCTAATGTTAGCTTGCTAGCTAACAATGAACCTGGTTGGTTAGCTAACTGCAGATTCATGCAGGGTAGTAATTTTATTAGTTGGGAATTTGGTTAATTGTTTAGCTAGATACATGGCTAAACAAAAGACTCCACTATTCAAGTAACCATTTCCATAGAATGTGCATAATGTCACTGCAACAACTGTCGATAGACGTAGTTAGTAAATTCCTTCTGGCTATTTACTCTGATTTCAGAGCACTCTCATCTGAGTCTGCCTGAGTGCAGAATAACTGACGAATTTACGAACGCTCAACACCTGTTGAATATGGCCGGTGTCAGGAAACGTTTGCAAAAAAAAGCGGAATAAAATTGTTGCCAGCAACACAGTTACAGTCACCAACGCTCTGGATAACATAAAAACAGCATAACCAGCTCTGCTAGGGTGAGTCAAATGGTCAGAGTGAGCTGTTCTCTCATTTGTGTCTGGAAGTAGCTAGCAAGCTAGCCAACGTTAGCTAGTTAGCTTGGGTGCTTGACTGCTGTTGTTAGGTCAGAACGCTCGGATCAACCCTACTCTTCGGCCAGATCGCCCAGTGTGTGCTCTGAACGCTCCGAGAGCGAAAAGCTCTGAATTTACGAACAGACAATCTGACAACGCTCTGAGTTTACAAACGCCCAGAGCTCACTCTGCGCACACTCTGGCACTCCAGATTGAATTTATGAACACACCCCATAGTATAAACCAGCCTTTAGTCTTGAAATCTTTGGTTGTTTAGTACATGGCCTCACATGTGAATCCTTAAAGAGATTGGTGGGGCTAAGGCTTAAGAGGGTGTGAATGATGCTGAATGGGGGTAGATAAAAGAGCTCTCAAGTAGATTTACCAAAACATTCAAGGACCATTTTCTCAAGTTTATCAACTTTCAAAGCAGAATTACTTTTCCATTGTTCCTCAACTGTAGTGTGTGATACAACATTTTCTAGCTCTTAGTATCTACTTTTATCCAATCTAAAAAAACACAACTTCAAAATGTTGGTATATAAGACAGAATCATGCAGGTCTGTCACAATTCAGGTATTTTTATTCCTGTTTCATTCCGTTTGCTTCTGTTTAAGAAACGTTATTCAACAGAATTGGCATAATGAATACAGCTCTGACCACACGCAAAAACACAGTTCACTTTCATAGCAGCCACATACAAACAGCATGATCCCTTTGATCGTTGCATAGTTCCGTTTCGCGTCTACGTGCTCTCCTCCTCTCACCTTTTCCCTTCGCTTGTGGACTTCAGTGCACAACACATCAGCTGTCTGTGACCAGGTGAAAAACCCTTTCCAAGCCAAACCTTCATATCATGACTGCTAACCGCTACACACAGCCTACATCGTTGTCACCATATTAGCTAACGTCAAGTCAACATAGCTACTAGTACTAATGCGTTAGTAAACTCGCTACAATCATGCAGTACAGTGTACAGTCAGCAAGCAGTTTAGCAGTTATACTGGCGGGCCCCAATGGAAATAAATTAATAAAACCAAAAGCTTACCCTGACTTGGAAGAGTTCCAGTTTTAAATGGCCATAGCCAGCTAGGTAACAAATCAAATCAAATAAAATCAAATTTGCCCTCTGAACAGAGTAGTAGTCCTTCCAGTATATGAAGCAGACAGATCAATCTCCCTCAATAATAAGCAGTTCCAACAAAACATAATGGACACTCACACACACATAAACACACACACACACACACTGCTCCTATACCCTGAGGCATACGCAGCCAGATAAAACTATACATTTCTAATGACAATATAGGAATCAGGTGTTTTTTCTCCTTATCTCTCTAGTAGTGTGTGTTAATTGAAATCATTATAAAGTCTTTCAGGGAAATTAATGATGTTGACTTGAATTACAGGGACGGAGCTATCCAAGGACCAAATCAATGAAGGCCAGGGGTGGTTCCCTTTCGAATGGTCACTGACTCTGAGGTGCCGTGTGTGTTTGTGTGTGTGTGTGTGTGTTTATGTGTGTGTGTATGTGTGTGTGTGTGTGTTTGTGTGTGTGTGTGTGTGTGTGTGTGTTAATGTGTGTGTGTGTTTATGTGTGTGTGTGGTGTGTGTGTGTGTGTGTGTGTGTGTGTGTGTGTGTGTGTGTGTTTATGTGTGTGTTTGTGTGTGTGTGTGTGTGAGTGTGTGTGGTGTGTGTGTGTGTGTGTGTGTTGTGTGTTGTGTGTGTGTGTGTGTGTTTATGTGTGTGTGTGTGTGTGTGTGTGTTGTGTGTTGTGTGTGTGTGTGTGTTTATGTGTGTGTTTATGTGTTTATGTGTGTGTTTATGTGTGTGTGTGTGTGTGTGTTGTGTGTGTGTATGTGTGTGTTTATGTGTGTGTGTGTGTGTGTGTTTATGTGTGTGTGTGTGTGTGTGTTTTGTGTGTGTGTGTGTGTGTGTATTTATGTGTGTGTGTGTGTGTGTGTGTGTGTGTCTGTGTTGTGTGTGTGTGTGTGTTGTGTGTTGTATGTGTGTGTGTGTGTGTGTGTGTGTGTGTGTCTGTTTATGTGTGTGTTTATGTGTTTATGTGTGTGTTTATGTGTGTGTGTGTGTGTGTGTGT
Organism: Coregonus clupeaformis; assembly: GCF_020615455.1. Taxonomy (NCBI): domain Eukaryota; kingdom Metazoa; phylum Chordata; class Actinopteri; order Salmoniformes; family Salmonidae; genus Coregonus; species Coregonus clupeaformis. The sequence goes on from NC_059220.1 coordinate 4,095,966, forward strand.
GTGTGTGTGTTTTGTATGTGTGTGTGTGTGTGTGTGTGTGTGTGTGTTTTGTGTGTGTGTGTGTGTGTTTTGTGTGTGTGTGTGTGTGTATTTATGTGTGTGTGTGTGTGTGTGTGTGTGTGTGTTTATGTGTGTCCGCTCTCTCAGTCCCATCTGATAGTGCTGTAGTTATAATTGGCAGGCTGTTTGTCTTGCAGTGACAACAACAGGTGACCTTCAAGGTTGAAACAACTGGCTGGGTTCCTCCTCTCTCTTCATTTAACAATATCTGAAAGGGAGAACATTTTCTTAGATAATAGGTTTCTTAGTCAGTGACTCTGAGAATGTTGAAATGGTTTGTCACAGACAATGTTTCTGTTCTTTAAAAACTGCAACATTTGTCTTTAAAAAACGTAGCGATTGCTAGAGTTATTATTTGTGTGTCAGTGGTTGAACGTAGCCATGTGGAACACTACTATGACAGGCGTAGATGGGGTAAATCACCCAGTCCAAATGCAGTGCAGAGCACAGCCTGACAGTCCAGCACTGGGTGCAGGTGAAAAGTGTCCAAATATTAGCTTAGCACAGCTTCTACAGTGAGGGAAAAAAGTATTTGATCCCCTGCTGATTTTGTACGTTTGACAAAATAAATTATCAGTCTATAATTTTAATGGTAGGTTTATTTGAACAGTGAGAGACAGAATAACAACAAAAAAATCCAGAAAAACGCATGTCAAAAATGTTATAAATTGATTTGCATTTTAATGAGGTAAATAAGTATTGGACCCCCTCTCAATCAGAAAGATTTCTGGCTCCCAGGTGTCTTTTATACAGGTAACGAGCTGAGATTAGGAGCACACTCTTAAAGGGAGTGCTCCTAATCTCAGCTTGTTAACTGTATAAAAGACACCTGTCCACAGAAGCAATCAATCAATCAGATTCCAAACTCTCCACCATGGCCAAGACCAAAGAGCTCTCCAAGAATGTCAGGGACAAGATTGTAGATCTACACAAGGCTGGAATGGGCTACAAGACCATCGCCAAGCAGCTTGGCGAGAAGGTGACAACAGTTGGTGCGATTATTTGCAAATGGAAGAAAAACAAAAGAACTGTCAATCTCCCTCGGCCTGTGGCTCCATGCAAGATCTCACCTCGTGGAGTTGCAATGATCATGAGAACGGTGAGGAATCAGCCCAGAACTACACAGGAGGATCTTGTCAATGATCTCAAGGCAGCTGGGACCATAGTCACCAAGAAAACAATTGGTAACACACTACGCCGTGAAGGACTGAAATCCTGCAGCGCCCACAAGGTCCCCCTGCTCAAGAAAGCACATATACAGGCCCGTCTGAAGTTTGCCAATTAACATCTGAATGATTCAGAGGAGAACTGGGTGAAAGTGTTGTGGTCAGATGAGACCAAAATCGAGCTCTTTGGCATCAACTCAACTCGCCGTGTTTGGATGAGGAGGAATGCTGCCTATGACCCCAAGAACACCATCCCCACCATCAAACATGAAGGTGGAAACATTATGCTTTGGGGGTGTTTTTCTGATAAGGGGACAGGACAACTTCACCGCATCAAAGGGACGATGGACGGGCCATGTACCGTCAAATCTTGGGTGAGAACCTCCTTCCCTCAGCCAGGGCATTGAAAATGGGTCGTGGATGGGTATTCCAGGATGACAATGACCCAAAACACACGGCCAAGGCAACAAAGCAGTGGTTCAAGAAGAAGCACATTAAGGTCCTGGAGTGGCCTAGCCAGTCTCCAGACCTTAATCCCATAGAAAATCGGTGGAGGGAGCTAAAGGTTTGAGTTGCCAAACGTCAGGCTCGAAACCTTAATGACCTGGAGAAGATCTGCAAAGAGGAGTGGGACAAAAATCCTCCTGAGATGTGTGCAAACCTGGTGGCCAACTACAAGAAACGTCTGACCTCTGTGATTGCCAACAAGGGTTTTGACACCAATTACTAAGTAATGTTTTGCATGGGGGTCAAATACTTATTACCCTCATTAAAATGCAAATCAATTTATAACATTTTTGACATAAGTTTTTCTGGATTTTTTTGTTGTTATTCTGTCTCTCACTGTTCAAATAAACCTACCATTAAAATTATAAACGGATCATGTCTTTGTCAGTGGGCAAACGTACAAAATCAGCAGGGGATCAAATACTTTTTTCCCTCACTGTACGTCAAACACCATTCACGGCTAACAAGCCTAACACAATCATCTCCCAACACTCTGTCATATAGAATGTATAGGGGCAGGATCTTTCTCCTGACCATGTGACCTTCCCAGGAAAAACTATTGGCTCTAATCAGGGCCCTAAGCTTTTCCTGTACCAGGTTATGCAATCAGGAAAAACTCCTGGCCCTATTAATATTACTGAGCAGTATCATAAAGCTGGTCCTATTAATATTGACCATTATCATGCAGCTGGTCCAATTGACGTTACTGAGCAGAATCATACAGCTGGTCCTATTAATATTACTGAGCAGAATCATAGAGATGGAAATATTAATATCACTGAGCAGTATCATAAAGCTGGTCCTATTAATATTAATGACCATTATCATGCAGCTGGTCCTATTAACATTACTGAGATGAATCATACAGCTGGTCCTATTAATATCACTGAGCAGTATCATACAGCAAAAAAAGCGCTGAGTTCCACTCTCCTTCCATCCTATGAGAACAATGTAGAGAATGAATAATGAAGTAACACACGCACAGATGGGAGAAGGGATTACATTATTTCATGTTAACATGTTGCTTAGCACACGCGTGTTTCTAGCGACCTGAAAACACAAGAACACTATAACTACTGTAATACTGTACCTTGAGAAAGTATTCACACCCACATTTTGACGTGTTATAGCATGAATTTAAAATTGATTGAATTTAGATTTTGTGTCACTGGCTTACACACAATAACCCATAATGTCAAAGTGGAATTATTAGAATATTTTTTTTTTTACAATTAATAAACAATGAAATGCTGAAATGTATTGAGTCAATAAGTATTCAACTCCTTTGTTATGACAAGCCTAAATAAGTTCAGGAGTAAAATGTTGCTTAACAAGTCACATAATAAGTTGCATGGTTACTCTGTGTGACATATGGAATTGTTTTAAGAAGGTCATAACATTGATCATTAAGCTATTAGATTTGGAATTTTAGTACACCTTTACGTATACCAACAAAATTGTCCTGTATCTAGGAGCTATAAGAACGCTCAGGAAAATATGTACATGTATATATACAGTACCAGTCAAAAGTTTGGACACACCTACTCATTCAAGGGTTTTTCTTTATTTTTACTATATTTTACATTGTAGAATAATAGTGAATACCTCAAAACTATGAAATAACACATATGGAATCATGTAGTAACCAAAAAAGTGTTAAACAAATCAAAAAATATTTTCTATTTGAGATTCTTCAAATAGCCAGCCTTTGCCTTGATGACAGCTTTGCACACTCTTGGCATTCTCTCAACCAGCTTCATGAGCTAGTCACCTGGCATGCATTTCAATTAACAGGTGTGTCTTCTTAAAAGTTAATTTGTGAAATGTCTTTCCTTCTTAATGCATTTGAGCCAATCAGTTGTGTTGTGACAAGATAGGGGGGTTTACAGAAGATAGCCCTATTTGGTAAAAGACCAAGTCCATATTGTGGCAAGAACAGCTCAAATAAGCAAAGATAAATTACAGTCCATCATTACTTTAAGACATGAAGGTCAGTCAAATTTCAAGAACTTTTAAACTTTTTTCAAGTGCAGTCGCATAAATCATCAAGCGCTATGATGAAACTGGCTCTCATGAGGACATCCACAGGAATGGAAGACCCAGAGTTACCTCTGCTGCAAGGATACGTACATTAGAGTTACCAGCCTCAGAAATTGCAGCCCAAATAGTTCAAGTAACAAACACATCTCAACATCAACTGTTCAGAGGAGACTGTGTGAATCCGGCCTTCATGGTCGAACTGCTACAAATAAACCACTACTAAAGGACACCAATAAGAAAAAGACATCGGCTTGGCCCAAGAAATATGAGCAATGGACATTAGACCGGTGGAAATGTGTCCTTTGGTCTGAAGTCCAAATTGGAGTTTTGTGGTTCAAACCGCCGTGTCTTTGTGAGACACAGTGTGGGTGAACGGATGATCTCCGCATGTGTAGTTCCCACCGTAAAGCATGGAGGAGGAGGTGTTATGGTGTGGGGGTGCTTTGCTGGTGACACTGTCTGTGATTTATTTAGAATTCAAGGCACACTTAACCAGTATGGCTACCACATCATTCTGCAGTGATACGCCATCCCATCTGCTTTGGGCTCAGTGGGACTATAATTTGTTTTTCAACAGGACAATGACCCAACACACCTCCAGGCTGTGTAAGGGCTATTTTACCAAGAAGGAGAGTGATGGAGTGCTGCATCAGATTACCTGGCCTCCACAATCCCCCGACCTCAACCCAATTGAGATGGTTTGGGATGAGTCGGACCGCAGAGTGAAGGAAAAGCAGCCAACAAGTGCTCAGCATATGTGGGAACTCCTTCAAGACTGTTGGAAAAGCATTCCAGTTGAAGCTGGTTGAGAGAATGCCAAGAGTGTGCAAATCTGTCATCAAGGCAAAGGGTGCCTATTTGACAAATCTCAAATATAAAATGTATTTTGATTTGTTCAACACTTTTTGGGTTACTACATGATTCCATATGTGTTATTTCATAATTTTGATGTCTTCAATATTATTCTTCAATGTAAAGAATAGTAAAAATTAAGAAATACCCTTGAATGAGTAGGTGTATGCAAACTTTTGACTGGTAGCGTATATATTTCTTTACACATTTTTAACCGCTTAGTTTTGTTGGCACAAAACTACCTCCATAGTTCCATTAATTTGTATGGGTTACCTTTAGACGAGTCAGGTGACACTTGTGGGGGTCGTTCAGAAGTTACAGACGTTTTTGTTGGAAGACCGATTTTCGGGACGTCTCCTGGTCTGACCAACAACACTGTAGCTCTGCCGCTTTCCACAGCAGATGCGGAATGGCGACATAGGCAAATGCGCTATGTTGAGATGCTGCCCAAGCAAAACAGATATCTCTTGCTTAAACTGACAGATTTTAGTGGGGCTTTTTTTATTATGTTACTGGTGTGTCAATAAACTTTTTAACATGATTCTTGAATGACTACATCTCCGTACCCCATACATACAATTATCTGTAAGGTCCCTCAGTCGATCAATTAATTTCAAACACAGATTCAACCACAAGGACCAGGGAGGTTTTCCAATGCCTCACAAAGAAGGGCACCTATTGGTAGATTGGTAAAAAAACAAAAAAAACAGACATTGAATATCCCTTTGAGCATGGCAAAATTATTAATTACACTTTGGATGGTGTATCAATACACCCAGTCACTGCAAAGATACAAGCATCCTTCCTAACTCAGTTGCCGGAGAGGAATGAAACCGCACAGGGATTTCATCAACAGGCCAATGGTGACTTTAAAACAGTTACAGAGTTTAATGGCTGTGATAAGAGAAAACTGAGGATTGTTCAACAACATGGCAGGTACTCCACAATACTAACCTAAATGGAAGAGAGAAAATAAGGAAGCTTGTACAGAATACAAATATTCCAAAACATGCATCCTGTGTGCAATAAGGCAATAAGTAAAACTACAAAAAATCCAACACAACACATCACTGAGTACCACTCTTCATATTTTCAAGCATGGTGGCGGCTGCATCATGTTATGGTTATGCGTGTCACTAAAGAGTTTTCAGGATAAAAAGAAAGGAATAGAGCTAAGCACAGGCAAAATCCTAGAGGAAAACCTGGTTCAGTCTGCATTCCAACAGACACTGGGAGACAAATTCAGCTTTCAGCAGGACAATAACCTAAAACACAAGGCCAAATATACACTGGAGTTGCTTACCAAGACGGCATTGAATGTTCCTGAGTGGCCGAGTTGCAGTTTGACTAAATCGACTTGAAAATGGCTGTCTAGCTATGATCAACAACCAACTTGACAGAGCTTGAAGATTTTTTTAAGGAATAATGTGCAAATATTGTACAATCCAGGTGTGCAAAGCTCTTAGAGACTTACCCAGAAAGATTCACAGCTGTAATCACTGCCAAAGCTGATTCTAACATGTCTTGACTAAGGGTTGGGAATACTTGTGTAAATGAGATATTTCTGTATTTCATTTTTAATAAAATGGCATTGTGTGTAGATGGGCGAGAAATAACATATTTTAAATCCATTTCAAAGAGGCTATAACACCACAACAAAATGTGGAATAAGTCAAGGGGTATGAATACTTTCTGAAAGCACTGTACACGTACAAGACAAATGAGACTTCAAAAGAACTATGAAGGGCATGACTTGCAAATTCCATGAGGCACTATGAAGTCTCATAGTGCCGCATGTACATTCTGTACACACACCTTTAGCTGCCAAAGCTAGCTTCATGTTTAACAGTACAAATTAAGTGTAACAGTGGCATGTTCCTATAAAAGCAAAGTGCCTTATGTAATCCCAGTGCTTATTGAATGAGGCTTCCGGCAGTCAGGCAGGCAGGCAGGCAGGCAGAACAAACTGGATAAACTGCGGAATGATAATTAATATGTGTCTTAGAGTACATCAAAGACTTAACCAGTTAGGCTGTTAGGGATTCTGTTAGCTACCAAAAGAGGGGGAACAAGTGTTCACACAGGCAGTTACACAGACACATTCACACAGACATAAACACAACAAACAACTCCACTCCAAAATCAACAGCATGTCTGATCCAAGCTATCCAAGTATCCAAGCTATCCAAAACACCATATTTGTATATACATTTTTTATTTTTTTTTACCCTTTTTCACAGTTTCATTTGAGGGACCATCAATCAAATCTTCCTGAATTAAGAGTCATGAATAAAAAGCTTGGCAGTCACCAGTGCTGCAGCTCTGCCCAGCGGGGTCTTTGCACTATATTACCGCTCCCTAATCACTCATAAAAGCTAATATCTCTCTGCGGGGCCCAGCTTGACCAAGTTTCAGGCCAGGCCTGGGGAAGCCATTAAAACCCTATTAAAAGAGCATTTGCTCTCTAACACATACCAGGTGGCCGTACACACATACACACACACACACACACACACACGCGCGCGCACAAACAAAAACACCCAAACAATTTGCATACACACACAAACATGCACATGTACGTACCCACACACATACACAGTCAAACACACTCACAGCCGTGAGAATGAAAGGGGTTATTATTTACAGCCAGGCCATTAAATAACCCTAACCCTCTATCACTGAGAGACTCATCAGATATATAACCCTAACCCTCTATCACTGAAAGACTCAACATGAGAGGAAAAACATTTGAATTACATGCCGTCTCTTCTGCAGGCCAACACACACACACACACACACACACACACACACACACACACACACACACACACACACACAAACACACACACACACACGCACACATACACACAGACACATATACACACACATACACGCACACACACATACACACACTTGCATGCACACACACACACATTCACACACACACACACACATACACATACACATACACACACACACACACACACACACACACATATACACACACACACACACACACACACACACACAGCAGCAGCAGCACTGAACACACATGTTTATAGCACACACAATTATTTAATATGTCTCCCAAAACCTCATATTTGGTTGGAAGACAGACACATTTCATGTGGTACTATTGATTTAAGGGTTTGAATTCTAATTGTGGTTTAAATTGAGAATTATTCAGTGGAGAAACACTGAAACAGGCTGGCTGGGCTGAGAAACATGGAGGTTAAGTCCTTTGCTGATGTGCTTTGTCTTACAGTCACACTTCACTAATATGGAAGGGGAACAGGAGATGTGATTGGGGAGGGAGAGAGCGAGAGAGAGAGGGGGAGGGAGGGAGACAGTAAAAGAGAGAGAGAGAAAGTTAATATTTATTGTTTATTTCACTTTTGTTTACTATCTACTTCCCTTGCTTTGGCAATGTTAACATACATTTCCCATGCCAATAAAGCCCTTAAATTGAAAATTGAATTGAATTGAATTGAAAATTGAGAGAGAGAGAGAGAGCGAGAGAAGGGAGGGAGGGAGGGAGATAGAGAGAGAGAGAGGCATTCAGAGAAAGAGAGAGAGAGTGAGAGAGTGGGGGGAGATAGAGATAGAGGGGGAGGGAGGGAGGGAAAGATAGAGATACAGAGCGATAGGGCGAGAGAGAGAGAGAGAGAGAGGGAGGGAGAGAGCGAGAGGGAGGTGGTGGGTGGGGGGAGACAGAGAGAGGGAGAGGGAGAGAGAGCAAGAGAGAGGGGGGAGAGAGATAGAGAGAGAGAGGGAGAGGGGGGGAGGGAAATAGAGAGAGAAAGAGAGCGAGAGAGAGAGTGAGCGAGAGGGAGGGGGTAGGGGGAGACAGAGAGAGAGGGAGAGAGAGGGGGAGATAGAGGGGGGAGGGAGGGAGGGTAGGGAAGAGAGAGAGAGACAGAGAGAGAGCGAGATAGAGAGAGGGGGGAGAGAAGGGAGAGAGATAGAGGGGGAGGGGGGGAGGGAGGGACGGAGAGAGAGAGAGGGGGGGAGAGAGAAGGGAGGGAGGGAGGGAGGGAGGGAGGGAGGGAGGGAGGGACAGAGAGAGAGAGATAGAGGGGGGGAGCAAAGAGGGTGCAGTCTGGGGAAAGATGAATGATGGAGTCTAAATGAAATGTCACCCCCAGTAATGTGGAAAGGGCCCAGCCAGAAAGCAGGTCACTTACATTGCAAAACATATACTTAGGCAGTTGTGCCTCGGGCAGCAGGCGCTTGACACAACTGGTAACACTAGCTTCCAAAATACATATGAGGATGGGATGAAGGGGGAAATAAAAATGCTTTGGTACGTGACCCTCCAACCTCTGCTCTCATCACTGGGACTGCCATCATCACCAGCACAATCAGCCTGACTCCTATTCTCACAGACACACACACAGACGGGCACACAGACGCACATGCACACAAACACGGTCAAAAGCACACGCATGCACGTACACACACACCAGATATGTCCAGGGAGTCAGTCCTGGCACAATTCTAGACTAGAGGGCTAGATGACTGTTTGCACTATGCTCTTATAGATGGAATGATTCGTAGCTATCGCAGGGCTTCAGTGTGGCCACTAAGATAAGAACACTTGAATCCAGGGACTGTTTATATTCTAAGACGGTTAACTGAGTCAACACTGGTCTGGTGTCTGGAGTAAAAGTTATAATAATGGCCAAAGTTGACTCTTTTTCTGTCTAGATACTGAAGGCTCCATTGCAATAAACTGTGTGAAATATCAAGGCTATTGGGCTTAGCTGTTGTTTCTACAGATAATGTTGTATGACTTTAATAACTGCCGAAATTGTGTATCTGAATCATCTAATGTGTGATAGTGACGTTGGTTTCCCAAAAAATTAATCTAGCCCCTAAGGAAACTCAACAACTGGACTATACTTTGAAAACCATGCTGCCTCCAGCACAAATCAACAGAGGAGAGGAGGGAGAGAAAAACACTTTACCAACACTGTTTCTCTCTCTCTCTCTCTCTCTCTCTCTCTCTCTCTCTCTCTCTCTCTCTCTCTCTCTCTGGGTGGGGGAGACCTTCTCTCTCTCTCTCTCTCTCTCTCTCTCTCTCTCTGTCTCTGGGTGGGGGGAGACCTCTCTCTCTCTCTCTCTCTCTCTCTCTTTTTTCTCTCTCTCTCTCTCTCTCTCTCTCTCTCTCTCTCTCTCTCTCTCTCTCTCTCTCTCTCTCTCTCTCTCTCTCTCTCTCTCTGGGTGGGGGGAGACCTTCTCTCTCTCTCTCTCTCTCTCTCTCTCTCTCTCTCTCTCTCTCTCTCTCTCTCTCTCTCTGTCTCTGGGTGGGGGAGACCCTCTCTCTCTCTCTCTCTCTCTCTGGGTGGGGGGAGACCTCTCTCTCTCTCTCTCTCTCTCTCTCTCTCTCTCTCTTTTTCTAGTCTTTCTTTCGCTATTTTTTGCTGCCTTTCACACTCTCTCTTCTCTATCTCTCTCTGTCTAATCTCCCATCCCTCAGGGTATATAGAATGGTGTCATATAGAATCTCAGTTTAATCGTTCCTAGTTCTGGGCTCCTCACCATCATCGTCACCATTATCATCACCATCATCATCATCATCATCATCACCATCATCCTCATCATACTATCAGTGATTCTGAGGGAAACCAAATGCCTCCTTATGAGTACTGGTGTTGAGTGGTGGGTGGATACCTTGTACACTAGATCACATTTCACCTATGTCATTGAGGCAACGTACACTCACATGTACGTCGTAGTCAGTGATGGTGTGATGAGGTGGTGTTGAAGAAGTCAGGCTCAGAAGGGTAAATCACAGAATAACAGGCTTTAATCCGCAAAATACAGGTTTACGCAGAAATGCGTCAAACACACTCCAGGGCACAAAACAGGCGCACTGGAAAATACAAGGCACACGGGAAAAACTCCCGTCGAGACACAATAAACACGCTCCACCAAGCTTCACTAACCTCCACAATAAACAATCACCCACACAGACAAGGAAGCAGAGGGAACACGTATACCATGACTAATGAGGGAATAAGGACCAGGTGTGTGTGATTGAAGACAAGACAAATGGAGTGAAGATAAATGGATCGGCAGTAGCTAGTAAGCCGGTGACGCCGAACACCGAAACCTGCCCGAACAAGGAGGGGAGGCAGCCTCGGCGGAAGTCGTGACAGATGGAGGGAAAACAAATAGCCTATTCATAATAGCTTTATACTCATCAATGAATAATGTCAAGATCTTTCTTGATTAAACAGCTAGCTGGTTCATAATTGATCTTAGCAGCCTTGTTCAGAAAGAGCTTACTAAGCAGTGTTACCACAATCTAATTGACTAAACACGTATCCCTCCACAGAATGAAACAGAACAATAGCCTGAGCTAAACACCTGGGTCGTATTCATCAGGGCACACCGTAACAAAACAAAAAAAAGCATTTCTTATTGGACAATTCAAGGTAGTCCCTCCCTATTTCGGTCCATTTTCTTTTGTTTGGTTCCGAATTAATACAACCCTGGTCCACTGCCCTTATGGGGGATAATTAAACCGAACATGACACCTGTACCTTGATGACAGCATTACCTTGTAGAGATGTTACTGTACCGTGTTGAGGTATCGTCTTAAGTCTATTATTGTAAACAGCTTGCCCAGGTGTCAGAGTCAGAGAGCTAATGTAGGCCTCTGGGGAAAATGGACATCATAGTAGAAGAACAAAGTGACATGTTGCTACATATCTTCTTAACTCTGTCATGGACATAGGGTGGGTTATCTTTAACTGTGTTATCATTACAGCAGTAACACGGTTACTGTAACATACAGAACCAGAGGAGGAAAAGGGAGGCTGTCTGTTTCAATTGTAATGATGCAAGAACATTTCAGACTATCCTTGTGTAGAATATTTGAGAGAATGGACATTGACAAACTGTGACAGACAAACAAATGCTCCGGTAACTCAGTGTCCATGATCCTCAAAGCTCCTTAACATAGGAGGGATATGGCTAGAGAGTATGCACACACAAACACACACACACACACACACACACACACAAACACACACACACACACACACACACACACACACACACACACACACACACACACACACACACACACACACACACACACACACACAAACACAAACACACACACACAGGACAGGGTATTAATCAGGTGCCTGAACCATTCCCCTGTCTGGACACCACTGCCTGAACCACTCCCCTGTCTGGACACCACTGCCTGAACCATTCCCCTGTCTGGACACCACAGTCTGAACCATTCCCCTGTCTGGACACCACTGCCTGAACCATTCCCCTGTCTGGACACCACAGCCTGAACCATTCCCCTGTCTGGACACCACTGCCTGAACCATTCCCCTGTCTGGACACCACTGCCTGAACCATTCCCCTGTCTGGACACCACAGTCTGAACCATTCCCCTGTCTGGACACCACTGCCTGAACCATTCCCCTGTCTGGACACCACAGCCTGAACCATTCCCCTGTCTGGACACCACAGCCTGAACCATTCCCCTGTCTGGACACCACTGCCTGAACCATTCCACTGTCTGGACACCACTGCCTACTGATAAGGACAGCCAGCTATCACTACACATACAACCAGCTCTGATAAACAACATCTCTATCTCTCTGTACCTCTTTCTCTCAATTGAATGTTAATTTCAGTTCAAAAGGTTTTATTGGCATGGGAAACATATATTTACATTGCCAAAGCAAGTGAAATAGACATGGAACAAAAGGGAAATAAACAATAAAGAATGAACAGTAAACATTACACACACAAAAGTTTTAAAATAATATATACATTTAAAATGTTATATTATTGGCTATGTACAGTGTTGTAACAATGTGCAAGTAGTTGAAGTATGAATACATAAACAGATAAATATACATTGTATTTACAATGTTGTTTGTGCTCCACTTGTTGCCCTTTTCTCATGGCAACGAGCCACAAACCTTGCTGCTGTGACGGCACACTGCAATATTTTGCCTAACAGATTTAGGAGTTTTATCAATGTTTGATTTATTTTCAAATTCCACTGTGTTATCTGTGGGAAATATGTGTCTCCAATGTGGTCAAACATTTGGCAGGAGGTTAGGAAGCGTAGTTACGTTTCCACCTCATTTTGTGGGCAGTGTGCACATAGCCTGTCTTCTCTTGAGAGCCAGGTCTTCCTACGGTGGCCTTTCTCAATAGCAAGGCTATGCAAACTGAATCTGTACATAGTCAAGGATTTTCTTAATTAGAGGTCAGTCACAGTGGTCAGGTATTCTGCCACTGTGTACTCTCTGTTTAGGGCTAGATAGCGTTCCAATTTGCTCTGTTTTTTAGATGATTCTTTCCAGTGTGTGAAATAGTTTTTTGCTTTCTCATAATTTGGTTGGATCTAAATGTGTTTCTGTCTTGGGACTCTGTGGGGTCTGTTTGTGTTTGTGAATAGAGCCCCAGAACCAGCTTGCTGAGGGGACTCTTCTCCAGGCCCCATGTAGCTCAGTTGGTAGAGCATGGTGCATGCAATGCCGGGGTTGTGGGTTCGATTCCCATGGAGGGCCAGTATGAAAATAAAATGTATGCACTCACTAACTGTAAGTCACTCTGGATAAGAGTGTCTTTAAAATGTAGGTTATCTCTCTGTTGTTGAGGACTTTGTGTGGGCATTGCTTCCTTTTAGGTGGCTGTAGAATGTAACGGCTCTTTTCTGGATTTTGATAACTAGCGGGTATAGTCCAAATTCTGGTCTGCATGCATTGTTTGGGGTTTTGCGTTGTAGACAAAGTATATAATTTAGGATAATTCTGCATGCATAGTCTCAATTGGGTGTTTGTCCTATTTTGTGAGTTATTGGTTGGTGAGTGGACCCCAGACCTCACAACCATAGAGGGCAATGGATTCAATAACTTATTGAAGTATTTCTTGGCAGATCCTAATTGGGATGTTGAGTTTTATGTTCCTTTTGATGGCATAGAAGGCCCTTCTTGCCTTGTCTCAGATCGTTCACAGCTTTGTGGAAGTTACCTGTGGTGTTGATGTTTAGTCCAAAGTAGGTAGAATTCTTTGTGTGCTCTAGGGCAAGGTGTCTAGATGGAATTTGTGTTTGTTGTCTTGGCTACTGGACCTTTTTTGGAACACCATTATTTCTCTCTCTCTCTCTCTCTCTCTCTCTCTCTCTCTCTCTCTCTCTCTCTCTCTCTCTCTCTCTCTCTCTCTCTCTCCCTCTCTCTCTCCACCCTCTCTCACACCATCCTCTCTCCTCCATCTCTTTCTCTTCCCTCTCTCTGTGTCTCCTCTCTTTCATCTCCCTTCCATTGCTCTCTCTCTCTGACACTTACTTTCTCTCTCTTTCCCACTCCTCCATCGCTCTCTCCCCATCTCTCTCAGTCTCCCTCTCTCTCCTTCTCTCCTCCAAACCTCCCTCCTCCGTTACTATTTTCCCTCCATCTCTCTCTCCCTCTCTCCTCCATCTCTCCACCCCCACCCCCCTCTCTCGCTCCCTCTCTCCTCCATCTCTCCACCCTCCTCCATCTATCTTTGTGGACTCAGAGCAGGGACAGACAGCCACATAAAACAAGTGATAGAGCTGGTAGGAAACAGAGAAAAATCTGAAAATCCTCTGATTGGTATGAATCTGCGCTTCATGCCTCCAGCCCTGATAGCAGCAGCCTATATCTGATATGGAGGGTCTGCCTGGCTGATACATTCATATGGAGCTTGCTTGTTCACATGGATTACTTCATTTATTTGATGTGTAAATCATCTCACCTCCTAGACAGAATGACCTGAACATATCGCTATGATGTAGCTACTGATTAGAGTATATGTATATCTGAAGCACAATGCTCTGACCAATAGTGAATCAACCGAGTGATTCCATAAGGGAACAGACAGGGAGACATTGTCTTATGCCCAAAGCACACATATAGACAGGTTTTCTATTACACTGATTCATTAGCGCATCAGGAGGTCAGAGATAGATTAATGTTAAGAGGTGGTGGCAGTGTCTTTATGTCATGCTTCAAAAACACAGAAAAACAATGCCATGGCAGAGAGAGAGAGAGAGAGAGAGAGAGAAAAAACTATGTGAAAAGCAACTGTAACCCAATGTCATGCCTTCAGCACACGGAGAACCTAAAGCTTCAATATCACCAGACAGACGTCTAAATGAGCAGATAGGGAAGAACACAGGCGTGTGTATGTTTGTGTGTGGTGTGTGTGTGTGTGTGTGTGTGTGTGTGTGTATAGACAGGAGACTATGATCAAAGCACTGGGCCATCCATCAGTTGTAACGTTATCTCTCTCTTACACACACGCACGCACGCGCACACACACACACACACACACACACACACACACACACACACACACACACACACACACACACACACACACACACACAGAAAAACACGTTTATAAAATAGTCTGTTTCATTGGATTATACAGTGCATTCGGAAAGTATTCAGACCCTTTAACTTTTTCCACATTTTGGTACCTTAACTTTTTCCACATTTTGTTACGTTACAACTTTATTCTAAAATTGTATTATTTTATTTTTTTTACATTCTCATCAATCTACACACAATGACAAAGCAAAAACAGGTTTTGAGATTTTTTTTGCAAATACATAATAAAAAAAAAGAAGGAAATATCACATTTACAAATGTATTCAGACCCTTTGCTCAGTACTTTGTTGAAGCACCTTTGTCAGCGATAACGGCCTCGAGTCTTCTTCGGTATGAAGCTACATGCTTGGCACACCTGTATTTGGGGAGTTTCTCCCATTCTTCTATGCAGATCCTCTCAAGCTCTGTCAGGTTGGATGGGGAGCATCGCTGCACAGCTATTTTCAGGTCTCTCCAGAGATGTTCGATCGGGTTCAAGTTGGGGCTCTGGCTGGGACACTCAAGGACATTCAGGGAGGTCCTGAGTGCTCTGGAGCAGGTTTTCATCAAGGATCTCTCTGTACTTTTCTCCACTCATCTTTCCCTCGATCCTGACTAGTCTCCCAGTCCCTGCCGCTGAAAAGCATCCCCACAGAATGATGCTGCCACCACCATGCTTCACCGTAGTGATGGTGCCAGGTTTCCTCCAGACGTGACGCTTGGCATTCAGGCCAAAGAGTTCAATCTTGGTTTCATCAGACCAGAGAATCTTGCTTCTCATGGTCTGCATTTTGGCAAACTCCAAGTGGGCTTTCTTGTGCCTTTTTACTGTGGAGTGGCTTCCGTACTGAGGAGATTATTGTCCTTCTGGAAGGTTCTCCCATCTCCACAGAGGAACTCTGGAGCGCTGTCAGAGTGACCATCGGGTTCTTGGTCACCTCCCTGACCAAGGCCCTTCTCCCCCGATTGCTCAGTTTGGCCGGGCGGACAGCTCTAAGAAGGATTTTGGTGGTTCCAAACTTCTTCCATTTAAGAATGATGGAGGCCACTGTGTTTTGGTACCCTTCCCCAGATCTGTGCTTCGAAACAATTCTGTCTCAGAGCTCTACGGACAATTCCTTCAACCTCATGGCTTGGTTTTTGCTTTGACATGCACTGTCAACTGTGGGACCTTATATAGACAGGTGTGTGCCTTTCCAAATAATGTCCAATCAATTGAATCTACCACAGGTCGACTCCAATCAAGTTGTAGAAACATCTCAAGGATGATCAATGGAAACAGGATGGACCTGAGCTCAATTTCGAGTCTCATAGCAAAGGGTCTTAATACTTATGTAAATAAGGTATTTTGGATTTTTTATTTTTTATACATTTGCAAACCTGTTTTCGCTTTGTCATTATGGGGAATTGTTTGTGGATTGATGAGAAAAAGTAATAATTTAATCAATTTTAGAATAAGTCTGTAACGTAACAAAATGTGAAAAAGGGAAGGGGTCTGAATACTTTCCGAATGCACTGTATAATCCACCAGCTTACCTTGCCACCACACATGTAACAAGAACGCCAACACCATGAAACAGAAAATATTCCCTCATCAGAATATTAACCCTGTCTTCTCCTCTCTTCCTCCCTCTCTCCCTCCTTCCCTCTCTCCCTCCCTCTCTTCCTCCTTATCTCCCTCTCTCTGCAGAGCACCTCCAGATCCACAAGCACAAACAGAGAGGCAGCGCACATGAAAGAACATGGCCGCCTTCTTTAAAGTCTCTGATTCCATAAACGGAGCGATCGGGAAGGTTAACACACTATGTTTATTAAACGGGAAAGGAAGGGAGTTACTCTATTGATGTGCCAGCCAGTCAGCCAGCCAGCCAGCCAACCAGTCCGCCAGCCAGTCATCCAGTCAGCCAGTCAGCCAGCCAGTCAGTCAGCCAGCCAGTCAGTCAGTCAGTCAGTCAGTCAGCCAGTCAGCCAGTCACTCAGCCAGTCAGCTAGCCAGCCAGCCAGTCACTCAGCCAGTCATCCAGTCAGCCAGCCAGTCAGTCATTCAGTCAGCCAGTCAGCCAGTGGGAGAAAGACTAGGGCCAGCCAATACTTTTTCCACATTGATTTGTTCCTAATAGCGACTGCATTAATTGCGCTTTAGAAAACAATCGGATAGCAGGAAACCATCTGGCTGGGTCTCAATTGGCAGGAAGCGTATCATTGAAGAAAAAAGCTGGCAATTGTTTTTCTCTGGCCTTCTAACGAGAGAAACTGATTCATGGTGGATTGATTCTCAGCCCTGAAGTCATTTATTAGAGCATAATATGCACTCACAACCAGCCATAAACAGACCAGTGGGCGAGGGTTTGTATTTACAACTCGAGCAAGTGGGCTTTAGAATGGCTGTGTACCTCATAGATAACCTGGTCCCAGATCTGTTTGTGCCCTATTGACATGGCAAGACAGCACAAACAGATCTGGGATCAGGCTACCTAGGTAAAAAGCCATTTCAGTCTTTCTATTTTCTTAGTAGCGGAAAATGTTGGCAACAGATGCCTTGTTCATTGAAAACTCTTGTGGTCTCTCTCTCTCTAAGGTCATTATTGTCAAAATCAACGGCCGTTAAATTGCTATGGAGCCCTAGGAGCAACATCAGCATTCACTATGCAGTACGGGGCCTCTGGAGTGTCTGTCTGGGTAAAACAGACACAACAGATATGCCATCAGTTATGGTGTGGTCTGCCCTCTGCCAGTGACTGGCTGACTTTGTCAAGGTGGGAATATATTGTCAATATTGTAAAGTAAAATGGATGACTCATGATCTGGGCACCTGAGAAAGGAGGTCAATTGGTTGAAGGAATAAAACAC
>NC_059220.1:4126316-4138816 GCF_020615455.1 Coregonus clupeaformis
TGGACGAGACTGCCGAATCTAATGTTAGTTAAACGTAGTAATGAATAAATTGGCTACATTTCTTTAAAATTTACAATTCTGTGAACTGTCTTGTGCAATTTTTTTATTGACACAATACCTGTCAGCTAGAGATGATGTGCAGGAGCTTGTATGAAGTCTACTTTGATGATAATTAGCATTTTCGAATTCAAGAGAGATTTACATGGTTATCAAAACGTCACACCAGGGTAAACCTAAACGAAATAAAGCCCTTTTTTTAAGTGTTTCTAAAATCCCCTAATAGAAAAATGAATGGTGCAAAAACGATTGGAACCATTTCCCTGTTTGACTGCTAAGTTTTATGGGTATTATGACACCTCCACTGTGGGGCTCTATAAACTTCACATGATATCAGAGGGAGATGGAGAAGTCTGGGCCAAAAACAGACTGCTATTACAAACCATATCATACTATATACAATGAGGCATTGCTTTCATCCATAGCAACTTGCAACAGTGAGTGCATACAGTGGGGGGAAAAAGTATTTAGTCAGCCACCAGTTGTGCAAGTTCTCCCACTTAAAAAGATGAGAGAGGCCTGTAATTTTCATCATAGGTACCACGTCAACTATGACAGACAAAACGAGAAAAAAAATCCAGAAAATCACATTGTAGGATTTTTAATGAATTGATTTGCAAATTATGGTGGAAAATAAGTATTTGGTCAATAACAAAAGTTTCTCAATACTTTGTTATATACCCTTTGTTGGCAATGACACAGGTCAAACGTTTTCTGTAAGTCATCACAAGGTTTTCACACACTGTTGCTGGTATTTTGGCCCATTCCTCCATGCAGATCTCCTCTAGAGCAGTGATGTTTTGGGGCTGTCGCTGGGCAACACAGACTTTCAACTCCCTCCAAAGATTTTCTATGGGGTTGAGATCTGGAGGCTGGCTAGGCCACTCCAGGACCTTGAAATGCTTCTTACGAAGCCACTCCTTCGTTGCCCGGGCGGTGTGTTTGGGATCATTGTCATGCTGAAAGACCCAGCCATGTTTCATCTTCAATGCCCTTGCTGATGCAAGGAGGTTTTCACTCAAAATCTCACGATACATGGCCCCATTCATTCTTTCCTTTACACGGATCAGTCGTCCTGGTCCCTTTGCAGAAAAACAGCCCCAAAGCATGATGTTTCCACCCCCATGCTTCACAGTAGGTATGGTGTTCTTTGGATGCAACTCAGCATTCTTTGTCCTCCAAACACGACGAGTTGAGTTTTTACCAAAAAGTTCTATTTTGGTTTCATCTGACCATATGACATTCTCCCAATCCTCTTCTGGATCATCCAAATGCACTCTAGCAAACTTCAGATGGGCCTGGACATGTACTGGCTTAAGCAGGGGGACACGTCTGGCACTGCAGGATTTGAGTCCCTGGCGGCGTAGTGTGTTACTGATGGTAGGCTTTGTTACTTTGGTCCCAGCTCTCTGCAGGTCATTCACTAGGTCATTCACTAGGTGTGGTTCTGGGATTTTTGCTCACCGTTCTTGTGATCATTTTGACCCCACGGGGTGAGATCTTGCGTGGAGCCCCAGATCGAGGGAGATTATCAGTGGTCTTGTATGTCTTCCATTTCCTAATAATTGCTCCCACAGTTGATTTCTTCAAACCAAGCTGCTTACCTATTGCAGATTCAGTCTTCCCAGCCTGGTGCAGGTCTACAATTGTGTTTCTGGTGTCCTTTGACAGCTCTTTGGTCTTGGCCATAGTGGAGTTTGGAGTGTGACTGTTTGAGGTTGTGGACAGGTGTCTTTTATACTGATAACAAGTTCAAACAGGTGCCATTAATACAGGTAACGAGTGGAGGACAGAGGAGCCTCTTAAAGAAGAAGTTACAGGTCTGTGAGAGCCAGAAATCTTGCTTGTTTGTAGGTGACCAAATACTTATTTTCCACCATAATTTGCAAATAAATTCATTAAAAATCCTACAATGTGATTTTCTGGATTTTTTTTCTTCTCAATTTGTCTGTCATAGTTGACGTGTACCTATGATGAAAATTACAGGCCTCTCTCATCTTTTTAAGTGGGAGAACTTGCACAATTGGTGGCTGACTAAATACTTTTTTTCCCCACTGTATATGCTCACATTGGTGGCCTCAATGGGAATTGAACCCACTACCCTCTCAATGCTAACGTCACGCTCTTACCAACTGAGCCACACAGGACCTGGTACATATGACGTAGCTATAGCGTGCCAGTGAGAAGAGGGTAGAACTGTGCAACCCTATGTGAAACCAGCTGAACGTAAGCTTTCCCTGACCTCAGCACTGTCAGAGCAGTTAAGACACATTGAAATCTAGCCTGACAAAGCTTATAGAGAATTATAATACCACATGAATCACACCACAGGCTGCTAGTGTTGGGTAACTGTCAGAGGAGAGGGTGAGAAAGGGGGAAGAGGAGAGAGGGGTGTGGAGATAGGAAAAGAGGTGAGAAGAGGGGAGAGGGGTGGTGAAGAGAGGACCTGGAAAGAGTGGTGGGGAAGAGGAGAGAGGGAGAGAGGTGGGGGGGAATAGGAGAGTGAGAGAGAGAGGTGGGGAAGACAAGAGAGGAAGAGAGAGGGGTGGGGAAGAGGAGAGAGGGAGAGAGGGGTGGGGAAGACAAGAGAGGGAGAGGGGGTGGGGAATAGGAGAGAGGGAGAGAGAGGAGTGGGGAAGAGAAGAGCGGGAGAGAGAGGGGTGGGGAAGACAAGAGAGGGAGAGAGAGGGGTGGGGAAGAGGGGAGAGGGAGAGAGGGTTGGGGAAGAGGAGAGAGTGGTGGAAGAATAGAGAGGGGTGGGGAAGAGGAGAGGGGTCTTGTCTTCCCCAACCCTCCCTCCCTCTCTCTATTTCTCTATCTCTTTCTCTCTCTCCCTCTCCCCTTCTCTCTCCCTCTCTCTCTTTCTCTCTCTCCCTCTCCCCCTCTCTCTCCCTCTCTCTCTCTTTATCTCTCTCTGTCTCTCTCTCTCCTTTCCTCTCCCTCTCTCTCTCTCGCTCTCTCTCTCTCTCTCTCTCTCTCTCTCTCTCTCTATATATATATATATATATATATATATATATATATATATATATATATATATATATATATATACACTGCTCAAAAAAATAAAGGGAACACTAAAATAACACATCCTAGATCTGAATGAATTAAATAATCTTATTAAATACTTTTTTCTTTACATAGTTGAATGTGCTGACAACAAAATCACACAAAAATTATCAATGGAAATCAAATTTATCAACCCATGGAGGTCTAGATTTGGAGTCACCCTCAAAATTAAAGTGGAAAACCACACTACAGGCTGATCCAACTTTGATGTAATGTCCTTAAAACAAGTCAAAATGAGGCTCAGTAGTGTGTGTGGCCTCCACATGCCTGTATGACCTCCCTACAACGCCTGGGTATGCTCCTGATGAGGTGGTGGATGGTCTCCTGAGGGATCTCCTCCCAGACCTGGACTAAAGCATCCGCCAACTCCTGGACAGTCTGTGGTGCAACGTGGCGTTGGTGGATGGAGCGAGACATGATGTCCCAGATGTGCTCAATTGGATTCAGGTCTGGGGAACGGCCGGGCCAGTCCATAGCATCAATGCCTTCCTCTTGCAGGAACTGCTGACACACTCCAGCCACATGAGGTCTAGCATTGTCTTGCATTAGGAGGAACCCAGGGCCAACCGCACCAGCATATGGTCTCACAAGGGGTCTGAGGATCTCATCTCGGTACCTAATGGCAGTCAGGCTACCTCTAGCGAGCACATGGAGGGCTGTGCGGCCCCCAAAGAAATGCCACCCCACACCATGACTGACCCACCGCCAAACCGGTCATGCTGGAGGATGTTGCAGGCAGCAGAACGTTCTCCACGGCGTTTCCAGACTCTGTCACGTCTGTCACATGTGCTCAGTGTGAACCTGCTTTCATCTGTGAAGAGCACAGGGCACCAGTGGCGAATTTGCCAATCTTGGTGTTCTCTGGCAAATGCCAAACGTCCTGCACGGTGTTGGGCTGTAAGCACAACCCACATCTGTGGACGTCGGGCCCTCATACCACCCTCATGGAGTCTGTTTCTGACCGTTTGAGCAGACACATGCACATTTGTGGCCTGCTGGAGGTCATTTTGCAGGGCTCTGGCAGTGCTCCCCCTGCTCCTCCTTGCACAAAGGCGGAGGTAGCAGTCCTGCTGCTGGGTTGTTGCCCTCCTACGGCCTCCTCCACGTCTCCTGATGTGCTGGCCTGTCTCCTGGTAGCGCCTCCATGCTCTGGACACTACGCTGACAGACACAGCAAACCTTCTTGCCACATCTCGCATTGATGTGCAATCCTGGATGAGCTGCACTACCTGAGCCACTTGTGTGGGTTGTAGACTCCATCTCAGGCTACCACTAGAGTGAAAGCACCGCCAGCATTCAAAAGTGACCAAAACATCAGCCAGGAAGCATAGGAACTGAGAAGTGATCTGTGGTCACCACCTGCAAAACCAGTCCTTTATTGGGGGTGTCTTGCTAATTGCATATAATTTCCACCTGTTTTCTATTCCATTTGCACAACAGCATGTGACATGTATTGTCAATCAGTGTTGCTTCCTAAGTGGACAGTTTGATTTCACAGAAGTGTGATTGACTTGGAGTTACATGTTGTTTAAGTGTTCCCTTTATTTTTTTGAGCAGTGTATATATATAAATCTCTCCCTCTCCCTCTCTCTCTCCCCCTCTCCCTCTCCCTCTCTCTCTCACTCTCTTTCCCTCCTTCTATGTCTTCCAGTATCCTCTGTTGGATGCAAATAGAGCCGGAATGGAGATCCTGTCTGCTTAACAGGAGCCGACAGGGGGGCTGATAGGTAATAATGTCTGCCGTCACGCGGAGAGATTAAACACAGGAAGCAGGAAGTAAGACAGACAGGAAAATTGAGCGAAGGAGAGAGGGATGAAGAGGAGGAGTAGGAGGAGGAGAGAGGGAGGAGGACGAGGAGGACGAGGAGGCGGAGGAGGAGGAGAGAGGGAGGAGGTGGAGGAGGAGAGAGGGAGGAGGAGGAGGAGGAGGAGAGAGGGAGGAGGAGGAGGAGAGAGGAGGAGAGAGGGAGGAGGAGGAGAGAGGAGGAGGAGGAGAGAGGGAGGAGGAGGATGAGGAGGAGGAGGAGGAGGAGGAGGGAAGGAGAGAGGGAGGAGGAGGGAAGGAGAGAGGGAGGAGGAGGAGGAGGAGGAGGAGGAGGAGGAGGAGGAGGAGGAGGAGGAGGAGGAGGAGGAGGAGGAGGAGGAGGAGGAGGAGAGAGGGAACCTGTCAGCACAGGGGGAAGATATTATTGATAAAGCACTGGGGTATACCTCTCTGGGTTTCCTTTTGGGTTAGGGACGGGAAGAGAAGAGAAGAGTATTGTTCTTTATTTAATTGTATGTCAGGTAAGTAAGAAGTGGAAGGAAGAAGTACATACTCTCTCCCTGTGTTTGCAGGCTTTGGTTCGAGCCCAGCACTAACATACCTGATTCTCACTGTAGGCCAATTGCATTCTATCAAACTGACTTCACCGTCTGGTTTCCCTTACTAAAGACAGTGACTTTGCGTTTTAATTGATAATGTGACAGCTGGGCATTTCTTTGCTTTCATGATAATTTTATCCCTTGTTAATGTCCAGGGAGTTTAGTATTACAGTAAAGTCGGCCAGAGCCGAACAGACACAGCTAGCGCTTCACGATCCTCTGGTTCATCAGTCTCTCACTGTAAAGCAGTCTCTATGGTGTGGATGTACAGTTCCTCTGGTTCATCAGTCTCTCACTGTACAGTAAGCATCTGGGGTGATTTGAAAACGACACACCTTTTTCAGGCTACACACACACACACACACACAGCCAGAATGTGTCCCAGTGGGATTCTCCCCAAGGCAGTCCCAATCCCAGGCCATGACTAAATCAGCATATGTATGTGTTTGTGTATGTGTGTCTGTGTGTGTGTGTGTGTGTGTGTGTGTGTGTGTGTGTGTGTGTGTGTGTGTGTGTGTGTGTGTGTGTGTGTGTGTGTGTGTGTGTGTGTGTGTGTGTGTGTGTGTGTGTGTGTGTGTGTGTGTGTGTGTGTGTGTGTGTGTGTGTGTGTGTGTGTGTGTGTGTGTGTGGTGCCAACACAGTACTCCAGTGTCAAACTAAAAATAGAACACATCTATTAAAGTGTGTGTCCTTGGTCAACTAACTGTGATTCTTTCTTTCTTTCTTTCTTTCTTTCTTTCTTTTTTTCTTTCTTTCTTTCTTTCTTTCTTTCTTTCTTTCTTTCTTTCTTTCTTTCTTTCTTTCTTTCTTTCTTTCTTTCTTTCTTTCTATCTCTGTCTCTCTCTCTCTCTCTCTCGTCGGAGTGCATGCTGGGAGTGAGTCGGGAAGCAGGAGCGATTGTGAGGGCGACTGGAATTATTTTCACTCTATTGGGTTTCGGTGTATATATATATATATATATATATATATATATATATATATATATATATATATATATATATATATATAGTGATTAGTTTAGTTGTTTTAAAGGTTATCTTGTCTCACTATCACTAAGCACGTATAGAGTTGGTGGGATCATTGAGGTTGTTTTTCTCGAGGGCGAAATCAGCGTGTTGGGCTGGTTGCAATGGCCACTCGAGGAGGTTTGGAGTTTGAAAAACTTAGTTGGCGGCATGGAGTAAAGATTCCTGCTGCGGCCGGGTGTTCAGTGGAAGAATGTAGCTTAGCAGTGGGTGCTATCATTGGGTATGATAGCATCAAATCAGCCTCAAGGACGAATAGCGCTGTAGTGATATTCTTAGATTCTATTGAAAAGGTGAATACGATAGTTGAGAGTATTGTTGTGTTGCGGGAGACAAAGACATCGGTATTTCCTCTTACTTTCTAACGTGCCACCATTTGTTAGAGATGAAATGTTGGAGCGAGAGTTATCTCGTCATGGTCAACTTGTATCTACAATAAAGAAGGTTCTTTTTGGATGCAAATCTCCTTTGCTGAAACATGTCATGTCTCATAGGAGACAAGTGCATTTGATTTTAAACGAACTGAATTTAGCGTTCAGTTTTAAGATTGTTGGATTTGATTATGTCTTCTACACTTTGACTGAATCAATGAAATGCTTTGGCTGTGGAAGAGAGGGGCATTTGGTGCGTAATTGTCCCGAGAACGAGCGTGCAGAGCCCGGTAGCAGCTCTAGTGCTGGTGCAGCTAATGCACCACCGCGAAGGGATGAACATGCTAAGGGTGCAGGGGAAGGGTGAAGGTGGGCAGATGTGGTTGGAAAAGTAGGAAAGGAAAGCAGTGTGGCTACGGGGGAAATTGTGGTAGATCAGAACAAAGGGAGGGGAAACAGTCGGTGAGATTGCGACTGGGGTCGCTGAGGTGGTGCTGGAAAATGAAATTGGAGGTCAAGAGGAGATTGAAATATTGGAAAGGAAGCAGCTGTTTTCAAAGTACCGAGGAGTAAGAGGAAGAATTGAAGGGATGGTGAAGGGTCTAATTCTAAGAGGAAGGTAGAGATTGATAAATCAGTTGAGGATAAACAGGTTGTAGAGATGGTGGAGTTTTCTTCTGGGGAGGATAGCGAGAGTCAGTCATCTGACGCGTCACAACAAAATAGTGAGAGAAATGGGGTGGAAGGGAGGCATGGGATTGAGAAGGTACGTCAATTTCTAAATTTGACAAAAGGAAATAAATATATGCAGGATTGTAATGTAACAGATTTTTTTCCTGAATGTGAATTGTTTATTGAATCAGCAAAGTTTCTGATGTCAGAAATAACGGGGGGAGTTTTGACAAGCCCTGAAATTGCTAGACTCAAGAAAGTGGTCACGAGAGTGATAAGTGATGGAAATTCTAAAGGAAATGAAAGAGTTCAGCCGCAGCCTTAACTCTGTAAAGAGATGTGGTTTCTGTGTCTTCCTCTGTATTTTTTTTCCATCCATGAGCAGTTTTAAGATTTCTTCTTTAAATGTAAATGGGGCGAGAGACGTAAAAAATGAAGGGAAATGGAAGTTACATAAGTTTTCTACAAGAAAAACATAGTAATATGGAAAATTATGTGTGTAGTCATAAAAACTCAAAAAGTGGGGGTGTGACCATCTTATTCTCGAAAGGGTTTTTGCCTTTGTCATATGAGGTTGAAGAGGTAGTTGAGGGGATGTTATTAAAAGTTAGAGCGAGGTATGAAAACATCACTATGTGTCTGATAAATGTATATGCCCCAGTGGTGGCAGTTGAGAGGGTATGTTTTTTAGAGACATTATCAAATACCATTGAGAAATGTAATAGTGAAGATTATTTATTTATTGCTGGGAATTTGAACTGCACAGTCTCAGAGCACAAGGGGCATTGGTGAGAAGTAAGTTTCAGGGAATCTCTGAAATGGATGCCTCATCCACATTTTTATTTGGTTTAGAGAAAAAGAATGGACAAAGAATAATTATTAATTGCCTCAAATCAGCTGTTGGACAGGAGCTCACTAGCCCTAGTGAAATTAGAATGAGGGCAGTAGAGTTCTATGCTGAGCTCTACAAGTGTGAGTACAAAGAGGATAAAACAGTGACACAGCAGTTCCTTGATTTAATTTTTAATTTTTTTTACTTCACCTTTATTTAACCAGGTAAGCCAGTTGAGAACAGGTTCTCATTTACAACTGCGACCTGGCCTCCCACAGGTGGATGCGGAAGCTCAGGTTGAGCTAGAGCAACCATTGTCTTTGCAGGAGCTATACACTGCATTTAAAGGCATGGAAAATGGAAGGGCACCAGGCATTGATGGGATTCCGGTTGACTTTTTAAAGTATTTTTGGGCCATGTTGGGAGAGGATTGGCTAGCAGTAGTTAACGATAGTTTGACCGGAGGGTTACTACCGATAAGCTGCAGAAGAGCTGTCCTCATCCTACTGCCCAAAAAGGGTGACCCTAGGGAGGTGAAGAACTGGAGGCCGGTGGCTTTATTGTGAACTGATTATAAGATATTGTCAAAAATGCTTTGTCCAACAGGCTGAGGGAGGTGATGGAGCGAATCATTCCTACGGACTAGTCCTACTGTGTTCCCGGCAGGCAGATAGGGGATAAAATGTATCTGATTCTGGATTTTTTTGGACGTCTCTAGTGCGATTGGGTTGGATGCTGGTCTAATTTCAATTGATCAGGAAAAGGCATTTGACCGAGTTGAACATCAATACTTATGGCACACTTTTGAGGCATTTGGTTTCATTGAAAGTGTATTGAAAGTTAACGGTGGTTTGAGTGCTCCTTTTAAAGTGTGTAGAGGTATTAGGCAGGGGTGTTCTTTGTCGGGAATGTTATATGCCATCGCTATAGAGCCACTACTAAATAGTATTAGAAGTCGCATTGAAGGGGTTTACCTTTCAGAGGATATTCCTCCTATTCGTCTCTCAGCATATGCAGGTGATATAGTTATTTTAGGGTTAAATCAAGAATAGGTGGATAGTTTGAGTCTAATGGTTGATCGGTTTAGGGGAAAATCCTCTGCAAAGGTAAATTGGGAAAAAAGTCTGGAGGGATCATGGCTTTGCCAAGGGTCTGGAATGGTGTAAGGGAGGTTTTAAGTATCTTGGAGTGTACCTAGGAGATGAGGGGACTATGGAAAAAAATTGGAATGGGGTGGTTGAAATGGTGGAAGGGAGGATGAGGAGATGACGTTGGTTGTTATCTCGTGTGTCATATAGGGGGTGCACTATTATAGTTAACAATGTGGTTACTTCTGCACTGTGGCATCGGTTGTCAGTTTTAGAGCCACCATCTGGCCTTCTGGCTAAGATACAGGCGATTATTGTAGATTTATTTTGGGATAAATATCATTGGGTTCCACAAAGTGTTTTGTATTTGTCAAAAGAGGAGGGGGGACAAGGTCTTGTACATCTTTCTAGTAGGGCTGCTGCTTTCCGGTTTCAGTTTATTCAAAGGTTGCTTTATGGACCGGAAAATGTGGTTTGGAGAGAGGTGGCAGGTCTTGTATTACAGCAGGTCGGGGGATTAGGTTTAAAGAAGGCTTTATTTTTGGTTGATAGTAGCCAGATTTCTAGGGAGGGAGTACCTCTGTTTTACAGAGGCCTTCTTAGGGTGTGGAGCATAATGAAGGTGTCCAGACGCACTTCAGTGGAGTCAGTGCTTTGCCTGTTGGAGGAACCTCTGGTGTATGGGGCAAGACTGGATTGTATAACTGCAGCTGTTCCACATTTCTCCAAGATTCTGGTGAAGGGCAAAATCATCACCTTAAAACAGTTAATGGCCATGGCTGGGCCCACCTTAATGGATGGAGGACGGGTGGCTGAACATTTGGGGGTGAGGTCGGAAAGGATTGTCGGACAACAGCTGGGAAGCTGCAGGAAGGCTCTGTCAGCAGAAGAGTGGGGTATGCTTGAAAACGTCCCATTTCCAAGACTAGGGGATTACACCCAATATTCCAGAGTCAGAAAGAAAGGCGTTATTACTGGATTTGAGAGGGTTGGAAGAGGTGGGTTTGGATGAGGTGAATTGGAAAGACATATATAGGGGGTGTGTCAAGGTTTTTTAATAAAGACACATTGAAAAATTGAAAAGACACTCCTTGGAGGGTAAAATTGGGCATTGATGACAAGGTAAAGCCAGCATGGAGAGCACTATTCAAGCCACCGTTACAAAAGGGTACTGG
Organism: Coregonus clupeaformis; assembly: GCF_020615455.1. Taxonomy (NCBI): domain Eukaryota; kingdom Metazoa; phylum Chordata; class Actinopteri; order Salmoniformes; family Salmonidae; genus Coregonus; species Coregonus clupeaformis. The sequence goes on from NC_059220.1 coordinate 4,136,970, forward strand.
TGAAATGCAATGGAGGGTTTTGCAAGACATCATTGCAGTTAATGCTTTTGTATCTGTTATTAACTCAGAAATGGATGTCCTTTTTGTAATATAAGAGAAATAATTGTTCACTGTTTTATGTGAGTGAAAGAGGATAAAGCCTCTCTTTGAATTATTGGAGTCTTTGTTTACAGCTGGAGGGGAGATTTTCAATAACACTGTTTTTATTTTAGGGTTTCAATATAGTAAGCAACAGAAAAGAAAATGTCAACTGTTAAATTCTATTTTGGGACAAGCTAAGATGTCAATTTTTCTGAGTAGGAAACATAAGATAGACACTGGATATGGGCAGGATGTAAGATGTATTTTTAGTGAAAGGATTAGTGAAAGCGGGAATTAAAAGTGGATTTTGAGCTGTGAAAGATCTCCCATTGTTTGAGGAGAAGTTGGCTTACGAAGGAGCGGTTTGTTTTGTGGAGGAGGGGAAACTATTTTTTGTTGATGAAATGAGTTGAATGTATGCTTTTGTTGTATTTCTATTTAATTTATTTTTATGTTTTAATATTTATTTAGGAATTACATTTGTTGTTTAATTTCTGAAAAGGCAGTGTGCCATTATTTGTGTTAATACTTGAGTATAAAATAAAGGTTTTATAAAAATTCAAAAAAACTCTCTCTCTCTCTCTCTCTCTCTCTCTCTCTCTCTCGCTCTCTCTGTCTGTCTGTCTGTCTCTCTCTCACTCTCTCTCTGTCTCTCTCTCACTCCCTGTCCTCTATATCTCACAAGAGAAGTGGATTAAATCATATTGCAGCATAGCGTCATATAATTCACCCAAGGACATTTCATTATGGTCTATCACTACATTGTACTTCAGATATGAAAACAGACCAAAAGCAGATTATCACGTCCTAATCCACATAATCCACCTCAGACAATGGAGGAGAAGCTGGGAAAAACATCATTTCTGAACATCATTCAAATCTCTCCCAGCCTATAGTCATCAAACTGAGAGCCTGTCTTCCCAAAATGCAATTCACTTCCTAATTTCAAGCACCATTGTTGAGCTGCCATTAGGCAGGAACCGCTAAACACACAGAAAGGTAAACACAACACAGCAACTCACTGAGACGCATTACACCAGGGGAGTGTTTTACTGTAGACTCCAGCCCGTTGTTTCAACATACACATCAATGTATTAGACAAGAGCGTGAATACACTTTGCCCTGTTTCAACACACACGTCAATGTATTAGACAAGAGCGTGAATACACTTTGCCCTGTTTCAACACACACGTCAATGTATTAGACAAGGGCGTGAATACACTTTGCCCTGTTTCAACACACACGTCAATGTATTAGACAAGAGCGTGAATACACTTTGCCCTGTTTTAACACACAGAGAAACACATACGGTATTTGACATGAAACTCATTCAATCTAGCTCAGGGTTTCTTAAAGCGAAGGTCAAAGAAAGACTGATCTGTACCTTTGCTTTTAGCTAGGGGAGGAGGAGGAGAGAAGAGGTAGTATATCCACAGTGGATGAAGGTAGAGGAAGAGGAGGAAGGGGAGGAGAGAAAACCAACAGTGAATATTTTGACATGGAAGGGTGCTTGATGAGTACAAAACACATTGTCAATATCAATAGACATTAGCAACTTGGCACCGTAGTAATAATCAGACCACACTACAGACAACATAGGCCTTCACACACCACACACACACACACACACACACACACACACACACACACACACACACACACACAAACACACATACAAACACATGCACACACACACACACATGATACAGTACTGTAGGCTTATGTTAAAGTCAATGCATGCAAAAAACAAATATTTCAGTCAGTTT
>NC_059220.1:4143816-4158816 GCF_020615455.1 Coregonus clupeaformis
CATACCAGTCAGGTAGGCTATACTCCTGTTGTAAAGATAAGCAATGTGCTTAATATTATGAAAGTAGAGAAATAAATATATTAGGCCTAGCCTATAGAAAGCTGATGGGATCCTCCTCTTTTTAATAGAGGCCATCACTCTGTTTTCTCGTGCAATTGCATAGCCTATAGAAGTGTTTGATTAGATTTTCAATTACATTTGCATTGGTGTCAGAGTGATTAGAGGGACAATAGAGTGCTGAGTATCAGGCAGTTAGCAAGTTTGGTAGGCTACTAATGACCATCAGCAGCATCAGAGCTTGGAGAAGCCTGATTACCATGACTAAACGATCACATGGAACTTGACTGCCTTCATGACTCGTGACCGCCGGTGTGGCGGTAATACGGTCACCGCAACAGCCCTAGCCTCTACCTTCATGTTTAAAGAAATGCCCCACGGGATAGCCAAACTACTGCAACTCAGAAGGGCTTTGACAAACTAGTTTATTTATCACTATTCACATTACATAAACAACTTCCAAATTCCCCTCTACTGGAAAAGTTAATACCTGAGTTGAACTGACGTGAGTGGCTTTTCTTCATATAATAAAAGTTAAAGGGAAGAGTTAGAACTATACTTTACTCTTTAGGCCAACAATAGAACATTTAAAAGGATGGCCGGGAGCTATAAGAGATAGTATTTATTTAAAGGTATGGCCGGGAGCTATAAGAGATAGTATTGATTTAAAGGTATGGCCGGGAGCTATAAGAGATAGTATTGATTTAAAAAGATGGCCGGGAGCTATAAGAGATAGTATTGATTTAAAGTGATGGCCGGGAGCTATAAGAGATAAGATTGATTTAAAGGTATGGCCAGGAGCTATAAGAGATAGTATTGATTTAAATAGATGGCCGAGAGCTATAAGAGATAGTATTGATTTAAAGGTATGGCCGGGAGCTATAAGAGATAGTATTGATTTAAAGGTATGGCCGGGAGCTATAAGAGATAGTATTGATTTAAAAGGATGGCCGGGAGCTATAAGAGATAGTATTGATTTAAAGGGATGGCCGGGAGCTATAAGAGATAGGATTGATTTAAAGGTATGGCCAGGAGCTATAAGAGATAGTATTGATTTAAATAGATGGCCGAGAGCTATAAGAGATAGTATTGATTTAAATAGATGGCCGAGAGCTATAAGAGATAGTATTGATTTAAAGGTGTGGCCGGGAGCTATAAGAGAAAGTATTGATTTAAAGGGATGGCCGGGAGCTATAAGAGATAGTATTGATTTAAATAGATGGCCGAGAGCTATAAGATATAGTATTGATTTAAAGGGATGGCCAAGAGCTATACTTCATACAGTATATAGATATTGGTATTTATTTAAAGGGATGGCCAGGAGCTATAAGAGATAGTATTTATTTAAAGGGATGGCCGGGAGCTTTAAGAGATAGTATTGATTTAAAGGTATGGCCGGGAGCTATAAGAGAGAGTATTGATTTAAAGGGATGGCCGGGAGCTATAAGAGATAGGATTGATTTAAAGGGATGGCCAGGAGCTATAAGAGATAGTATTTATTTTAAGGGATGGCTGGGAGCTATAAGAGATATTATTGATTTAAAAGGATGGCCGGGAGCTATAAGAGATGGTATTGATTTATAGGTATGGCCGGGAGCTATAAGAGATAGTATTGATTTAAAGGTATGGCCGGGAGCTATAAGAGATAGGATTTATTTAAATATATGGCCGAGAGCTATAAGAGATAGTATTGATTTAAAGGTGTGGCCGGGAGCTATAAGAGATAGTATTGATTTAAATAGATGGCCGAGAGCTATAAGCTATAGTATTGATTTAAAGGGATGGCCGAGAGCTATACTTCATACAGTATATAGAGATTGGTATTCATTTAAAGGGATGGCCAGGAGCTATAAGAGATAGTATTTATTTAAAGGGATGGCCAGGAGCTATAATAGATAGTATTTATTTAAAGGGATGGACGAGAGCTATACTTCATACATTATATAGAGATTGGAATTTATTTAAATATATTTTATTTATCAGAAAGATGCAACACTGAATTTAGTTAAATTAGGAACAAACAAATTAGTAAATAGCTGGTATACACACAAACAACACCATACAACTGAGATAACAGATTGAGTGTTGGTGTTGCCAAGGTCGTCTTCTTCTTCTTCTTCTTCTTCTTCTTCTTCTTCTTCTTCTTCTTCTTCTTCTTCTTCTTCTTCTTCTTCTTCTTCTTCTTCTTCTTCTTCTTCTTAGCATTATTATAATCATTATTATTATTATTATTATTATTATTATTATTATTATTATTATTATTATTATTATTATTATAGTAGTAGTAGTAGTAGTAGTAGTAGTAGTAGTAGTAGTAGTAGTAGTAGTAGTAGTAGTAGTAGTAGTAGTTGTAGTAGTAATAGTAGTAGTAGTAGTAGTAGTAGTAGTAGTAATAGTAATAGTAATAGCAATAGTTGTAGCAGCAGTATTCTTCTTCTTCTTCTTCTTCTTCTTCTTCTTCTTCATTATTATTATTATTATTGCTAGGATGACAATACGTTCACTCCCATATTACTGTATTCGAGGTGCTTCAGTAATAGTCTATGTATTTCAGTAATAGTCTAGAAGCTTCAGTAATAGTCTATGTGCTTCAGTAATAGTCTATGTGCTTCAGTAATGGTCTATGTGCTTCAGTAATAGTCTAGAAGTTTCAGTAATAGTCTAGAAGCTTCAGTAATAGTCTAGAAGCTTCAGTAATAGTCTATAACCTTCAGTAATAGTCTAGAAGCTTCAGTAATAGTCTAGGTGCTTCAGTAATAGTCTAGGTGCTTCAGTATGTAGGCCTGTCCCAGAGCGGTGACATAGGGTGAGTGGTGAGTTCTGCGGGCCTAGGAGTATCTGTGGTGTGTGTGTCTGAGTGTAGATTCTGTACTTACGATCCAGCAGTGGTATATTATATATTTAAAGCAGCAGTACCTTGGCACGCCGTCCACATAAATATGTCTCGGACCAAGTAAACAGAGTTATTTATTTTCCCATGATTGTCTGAGCTCCTTGTTCGCAGTCCGCACACACACACACACACACACACACACACACACACACACACACACACACACACACACACACACACACACACACACACACACACACTCACACGCACACAGGTCCAGGCCCAGCCTCTGACTAAACCTCCTATCAGCGGTCTGCAGCATACAGCGCAGACAGGGAAAGCAGCCATAAATCAGCTGGAGAAGAGGGTCTGCTGGAGGGTTGTAAATCAGGGTGAGACGGAACCCTCACATGACCCAGGCCGCTGCAGCCCTGTCAAGCCTCGCTTCATGGAGCAGGGGGCCTGGTGATGGAGGACTGGGAGTGAAGGTCTGAAGGAAGCGAGGGGAGGTATCTATAGCTATCGATAGTTATATGGGCTTTTCGCTTGAGATACAACACTCAGACATGCTCCTGGGGTTTTTAACATTGTCCCTTACATACAGGTCAGCCATGTTCTTTTCTTGCAGTCTTTGCTGAGGATTTGTCTGCAGTGAGAGAGAACCAGTCGCCAGAGTTTGACACACAAACACACACACACAAACACACTGTCACACACGTTGTCACACGTTGTCACACGTTGTCACACACGTTGTCACATGTTGTCACACACATTGTCACACATGCTGTCACACTCCCTCAATTCAATCATGGAAGGAAACCAAAGCAGCTTAAGGCCTAGATTCAATCAGGTCAAGTGTTAACTGGCGATAGCCGACACTCGCTGTGTAAAGAGAGAAAACCCAGGGGTTCCCAAATGTTTTCACCTAGGCCCCCCTTCCAGCAATTCTACACATTTTGCCATGCCTAATGTGTATTCATGTAATATTTGAGTGACTCAAACATTTAAAAAAAAATCTGGACATTTCTGACAAGTTATAAATAGGTATGCAATGACTAACATGACAAGAGGCACTGATGATGCACTACCCAATTTGGAAATTGCACCTTGTGCATTCTACTATTACAACATTCAAGAGTAAGTTTAAAGCCGGACTGATTTTTTTTGTGGGGGGGGACCCCGCGCCGCCCCACAGTTTGGGAACCACCGCCCTAACCTACTAAAGACACAGGGCAAGAAGTAAGAGACAGGGAATGGAAGATATAGTAGTACCCACTAATACCTCTGATTTTCTCACAGGATCTGAAATTCATTCATGGAAAAACCAATAAATGGATTACTGTTATTTCAGCGGACCTCAATAAATCATATAAATGCATGGCCACAATGTATGCGCCAGTTAAAAGAAGAAAAACCCTCTACCAAACCTTCTGCTATAAATATTTCCAAAGGCCCTCAGATCAAAACGCAGATAACATTCACTCTCCATTTAGAAATAAAAACGCCTTTCTTCTGCTCCTTCCAATTATTATTTATGAAAATATTTTTTTGTCTGACCATGACCAATACCCGAAAACGAAGGAGAAGAGAAGATGGAGGGTTGTGATTGAATCAAAGCAGTTCCAGAATGCTCTGGAACACAAAAGGATATGATTCTAACACCTGCCATTGCGTGATTGGGGGAACAAAATGGGCTCAGGAGCCCCCGTTCTCTCTATAGGCGTCCTTATCAGTGCCTGCAGGGCGGCCCCATGAACCTGCAGCTCGGTGGCTAACCATGCCGCTAACCGCGGTTAGATTAGCACTCGGCTTTTGCAACCACACAGGGATAATAACACACACTGAGTCTGAGAGAGATGACTGAGTCAACAACAAAGTCAGAACGTTTCAAAGTAAGTCCATGAAGCCTCTGGAAAAACATAAAAAGGGTCTATTGACTAGGACGGATAAAGGAAAGACACTAAGGTTCAATACTAAACATATAGTTTTGGACAGTAAAGCAAATTTAAATCAGATCTTACCATCATTGCAGAAACGGCCCTTGTGTTCCGTTTTGGAGCAGTCGCACACGGGTTCCCCATTCACCACGGAGCAGCTCCCGCCGTTTTCACACGGGTTCTCCGTACAGCGCCGGTCCGACTCCAGACGGACCCTGAGGCTGCTGAGGAGAACCGGTTCCGTGTTCCCATACTTCAGATCCATGATAGTTCCTCTGAAGGGCGGGGCGTCGCACGCTGTGGGCAGCGTGAGCGCCGAGGTGCGGATATCCAGCGGCACGCCGCCCAGGAACAGGTCACTGATGATCTTCATGTGCTGGCGGCTACCTCCGGTGGGCCGTACCTCGTCCGTCTTGACCTGGCCGTCCAGCCCCAGCACCGTCCGCAGGCCAAAGCGGCTCAGCGTGGCAAAGTGCCAACTGCTGTCATTAACCCTTTTTTCGGACACCACGGCGATCTCGGCGCAGTCAATGCTGAAGCGCAGCTGCAGCTTGCCTTCCACCACCATCAGCTGCAGGAAGTCGCAGTAGCCGCCGTCGTCGAAGTACAGCAGCAGCGCCGTGGACACGTCCGTCTTGAACTGGAAGCTGAGGTCGCTGCGCGTGCTGGCGTCCCAGCGGAGGTAGCGGGCCCACTGGCCGGGGGCCCCTGTGAACTCCAGGCTCAGACACACACCCAGGAGGGCCGAGAGCATCAGCTGTAGCCTCGCAGCCAAACCCAGAACATCCATGGTCAACAAGGAGGAGGAGGAGGAAGAGGAGGAGGAGGAGGAGGAGGAGGGGGAGGAGGAGGAGGAGGGGGAGGAGGGGGAGGAGGGGGAGGAGGAGGAGGAGGGGGAGGAAGAGGGGGAGGAGGAGGAGGAGTTTATATTCTTGAAGGCTTAGATAGCATTGAATTGGGTTTGGTTGAAAAGTTTTAGAGTTAGTATCCGATTATAGAGGCAGTATCCACAGTCGTATCCACAAGTGTACTGAGAGAAGTTTATTACTGCTGAGAGTTTTAGTACAGCAGTTGTCTATTCACAATGAGTAGGGTGGTAGTTGGGATAACGGTTGTAGGTAAGTAACAGTCGTAGGCCATACACATGAGTCAACTATCCAATCACAGAGTAGCTATGGACAGTAGGTACAATTCCAGCTGCCTTTCCTCCTAAAGAAGGGAGGAGAGAAGAGAAAAACCTGTTTTTCCTTCCGTTGGGTCAAAGTTCAACCGTTTTTAATCCATTACAGTCCAAAGAGGTTGCTATGGGGAATTATTGCGTGAGGTCCGATTGGACTGACTCTTCTTGTTGTCAGGGTGACGAGGACATCCTTCTTCATGTTGCCTGCTGGGATGTGTAATTCACAGGAGTGGCTCTGGATTTCCTCAGTTCCATCACTGTCAGAAACAGGGAAGCACAGGAATTACACACAGGCACACACACATACACACACACACACAGTATTGATTTTCACACAATCTCTTAATCTGTAAGGAATACTTTTCAGACACAGACTGATATTCTCAGACAGGCCTTCTTTTCAGGCTACTACTTCAGAGAGAGGACCCATCTTTAATTAATTTTGCCAACATTTTGTCCACACTGTTAAGGTCATGTGAAGACGTGCTAATTGTCAAACACAGACAAATACTGTAGCCTACTATTGAAGAATAATAACCAAAAGAAAGATCTGTGTGTGTATAATGCTGATGTTGGAGATACTATTATTATCATTAAAAGTGGCAGTTTTTTTCCCACAGTAAAGGTTGTTCTGTGCTATCGGTCATCTGCTAGGTAAATTAGCACCATTATTCTGCTGGCAGTTTATGAATAACAATCAGGCCATCAGAGAGAGACTGCCCTTATCTGATGGCCAGAGGAATGAACAGGGCTTTCTGCTGACTGCACAATACAGTGGGAGAAGACACTAGATTACTAGACCTAAAGATGCAGGGCCAGAAACAAGAGAGACCCCAAAAGGCCAGTGGCGTAGCCGGAAATCCGTTAGTGGCTGGGCCTGCAGAAATGTGGGTGGGCAAAGAAAACAGCAAAGTTCCTGCAATTCTACACATTTTGGAATGGGGCAAAAAAGAAAAATGTGCAGTTTTAAAGCTAATCTCATGCCATGCTACACATTTATTTTTTATTTTTTATCTAATTTTAGCTAAAATATACAGTGCCTTCAGAAAGTATTCATACCCCTATACTTATTCCACATTTTGATATGTTACAGCCTGAATTCAAACTGGATTAAATTGTAATTGTTTTCACACCCATCTACACACAATACCTTATAATGACAAAGTGAAAACATTTTCGTAGAAATGTTTGCAAATTTGAGTCACAAAAGGATGTTCATATGACAGGTAAGATATACAAAACATTGCAGAGAGCATATCCAACTGACAATCTCTTAAAAAATATACACAGTGCATTCGGAAAGTATTCAGGCCCCTTTACTTTTTCCACATTTTGTTAAGTTACAGCATTATTCTAAAATTGATTAAATAAATAAAACATCTCATCAATTTACACAAATACCCCATTTTGACAAAGCGAAAACAGGCTTTCAGAATGTGTGCAAATTTATTAAAAATAAAAAACAGAAATACCTTATTTACATAAGTATTCAGACCCTTTGCTATGAGACTTGAAATTGAGCTCAGGTGCATCCTGTTTCCATCGATCATCCTTGAGATGTTTCTACAACTTGATTTGAATCCACCTGTGGTAAATTCAATTGATTGGACATGATTTGGAAAGGCACACACCTGTCTATATAAGGTCCCACAGTTGACAGTGCATGTCAGAGCAAAAACCAAGCCATGAGGTCGAAGGATTTGTCCGTAGAGCTCCAAGACAGGATTGTGTCGAGGCACAGATCAGGGGAAGGTTACATCATGCTGTGGGGTTGTTTTTATGCAGCAGGGACTGGGAGACTAGTCAGGATCGTGGGAAAGATGAACGTAGCAAAGTACAAAGAGATCCTTGATGAAAACCTGCTCCAGAGCGCTCAGGACCACAGACTGGGGAGAAGGCTCACCTTCCAACAGGACAACGACCCTAAGCGCACAGCCAAGACAACGCAGGAGTGGCTTCTGGACAAGTCTCTGAATATCATTGAGTGACCCAGCCAGAGCCCGGACTTGAACCCGATCTAACATCTCTGGAGAGACCTGAAAATAGCTATGCAGCGACACTCCCCATCCAACCTGACAGAGCTTGAGAGGATCTGCAGAGAAGAATGGGAGAAACTCCCCAAATACAGGTGTGCCAAGCTTGTAGCGTCATATCCAAGAAGACTTGAGGCTGTAATCGCTGCCAAAGGTGCTTCAACAAAGTACTGAGTAAAGTGTCTGAATACTTATGTAAATGTGATATTTCCTGTTTTTGCTTTGTCATTATCTGTCACGCTCGTCTAAGGAGGAGGACCAATGCGCAGCGTTGAAGGTGAACATATTTATTTTTATTAGGGTATGATCACACGATCAAAATAACAGACGAAAACGTGATGTCTCTGGTTACATAAACAAACCAAATAAGAACAAGAAACCACAAACACAAAGTGAAAGACAGACAGTTAAATATGGCTCCCAATCAGAGACAACCAGCTGACACTCGTTGCCTCTGATTGGGAGTCACTCAGGCCAACATAGAAATACAAACATAGAATTACACACCCTGGCTCAACATAACAGTGTCCCCAGAGCCAGGGCGTGACAGTACCCCCCCCTAAAGGCGCGGACTCCGAACGCGCCAACTAAATACCACGGGAGGGACCGGGTGGGCACTCCGCCTTGGCGGCGGATCCGGCTCCGGGCCTGATCCCCACTCCCTCTCCAACCCCCCAAAGTACCCCTGGTCCGGTCTGGCCCCGCTGGCCGGAGATGGACTGCACACTGATGGAGCGGATTGCTCTAGCTCCGGCGTAACGCATCTGACCGGTGCCGGACCAGGCACCAGTGGAACAGGCACGGGCCGTGCCGGACCGACGACGCACACCACTGGCTTGGTGTGGGGAGCAGGAGCGGGCCGGACAGGGCTGACGAAACGCACCACTGACTTGGTGCGGGGAGCAGGCCGGGCCGAGCTGGCGACACGCACCGTAGACTTGGTGCGGGGAGCAGGAACGGGCCGAGCCGGGCTGACGAAACGCACCACAGACTTGGTGCGGGGAGCAGGAATGGGCCGGACTGGGCTGGCGACACGCACCGTAGACTTGGTGCGGGGAGCAGGAACGGGCCGAGCCGGGCTGACGAAACGCACCACAGACTTGGTGCGGGGAGCAGGAATGGGCCGGACTGGGCTGGCGACGCGCACCACAGACTTGGTGCGGAGAGCAGGAACGGGCCGGACAGGGCTGACGAAACGCACCACTGACTTGGTGCGGGGAGCAGGAATGGGCCGGGCCGAGCTGGCGATGCGCACCGTAGACTTGGTGCGAGTGGCAGGAACAGGCCGGACCGTACTGGGAACACACACCACTGGCCCTACGTGGGGATCAGGAACAGGCCGGACCGGACTGGCAACACACGCCAGTACCTCTCGCCGTGCCTCTACATCCTCCATCCCCTCTTCGACCAGTGGCCCCCGTAACCTGGCGGCCTCCTCTGGCAACCCGCTGGGCCGCTCTATCGCGGCCTCCTGCTGGTCCGACGTCGTGAGCCCCCCCCTAAAAAATTTCTGTGAGTCTCTCTTCCCCGTGGGCCAGGCCTCGATAATTCTCGCCCAACTCTCGCTCTTCTGCTTCCAATCTCCGCCATTCAGCTCCTCATTCGGCTTGACCCAGTCGAAGCTCTTCCTCCACTGTTGCCAAGTCCACCCACTCTGCTCATCACTAGGCTGCTTGGTCCAGTTCTGGTGGTTTCTTCTGTCACGCTCGTCTAAGGAGGAGGACCAATGCGCAGCGTTGAAGGTGAACATATTTATTTTTATTAGGGTATGATCACACGATCAAAATAACAGACGAAAACGTGATGTCTCTGGTTACATAAACAAACCAAATAAGAACAAGAAACCACAAACACAAAGTGAAAGACAGACAGTTAAATATGGCTCCCAATCAGAGACAACCAGCTGACACTCGTTGCCTCTGATTGGGAGTCACTCAGGCCAACATAGAAATACAAACATAGAATTACACACCCTGGCTCAACATAACAGTGTCCCCAGAGCCAGGGCGTGACAGTACCCCCCCCTAAAGGCGCGGACTCCGAACGCGCCAACTAAATACCACGGGAGGGACCGGGTGGGCACTCCGCCTTGGCGGCGGATCCGGCTCGGGCCTGATCCCCACTCCTCTCCAACCCCCCAAAGTACCCCTGGTCCGGTCTGGCCCCGCTGGCCGGAGATGGACTGCACACTGATGGAGCGGATTGCTCTAGCTCCGGCGTAACGCATCTGACCGGTGCCGGACCAGGCACCAGTGGAACAGGCACGGGCCGTGCCGGACCGACGACGCACACCACTGGCTTGGTGTGGGGAGCAGGAGCGGGCCGGACAGGGCTGACGAAACGCACCACTGACTTGGTGCGGGGAGCAGGCCGGGCCGAGCTGGCGACACGCACCGTAGACTTGGTGCGGGGAGCAGGAACGGGCCGAGCCGGGCTGACGAAACGCACCACAGACTTGGTGCGGGGAGCAGGAATGGGCCGGACTGGGCTGGCGACACGCACCGTAGACTTGGTGCGGGGAGCAGGAACGGGCCGAGCCGGTTGACGGAAACGCACCACAGACTTGGTGCGGGGAGTAGGAATGGGCCGGACTGGGCTGGCGACGCGCACCACAGACTTGGTGCGGAGAGCAGGAACGGGCCGGACAGGGCTGACGAAACGCACCACTGACTTGGTGCGGGAGCAGGAATGGGCCGGGCCGAAGCTGGCGATGCGCACCGTAGACTTGGTGCGAGTGGCAGAACAGGCCGGACCGTACTGGGAACACACACCACTGGCCCTACGTGGGGATCAGGAACAGGCCGGACCGGACTGGCAACACACGCCAGTACCTCTCGCCGTGCCTCTACATCCTCCATCCCCTCTTCGACCAGTGGCCCCCCGTAACCTGGCGGCCTCCTCTGGCAACCCGCTGGGCCGCTCTATCGCGGCCTCCTGCTGGTCCGACGTCGTGAGCCCCCCTAAAAAAATTTCTGTGAGTCTCTCTTCCCCGTGGGGCCAGGCCTCGATAATTCTCGCCCAACTCTCGCTCTTCTGCTTCCAATCTCCGCCATTCAGCTCCTCATTCGGCTTGACCCAGTCGAAGCTCTTCCTCCACTGTTGCCAAGTCCACCCACTCTGCTCATCACTAGGCTGCTTGGTCCAGTTCTGGTGGTTTCTTCTGTCACGCTCGTCTAAGGAGGAGGACCAATGCGCAGCGTTGAAGGTGAACATATTTATTTTTATTAGGGTATGATCACACGATCAAAATAACAGACGAAAACGTGATGTCTCTGGTTACATAAACAAACCAAATAAGAACAAGAAACCACAAACACAAAGTGAAAGACAGACAGTTAAATATGGCTCCCAATCAGAGACAACCAGCTGACACTCGTTGCCTCTGATTGGGAGTCACTCAGGCCAACATAGAAATACAAACATAGAATTACACACCCTGGCTCAACATAACAGTGTCCCCAGAGCCAGGGCGTGACATTATCGGGTATTGTGTGTAGATTGATGAAGGGAAAAAACAATGTAATCCATTTTAGAATAAGGCTGTAACGTAACAAAATATGGAAAAAGTCAAGGGGTCTGAATACTTTCCGAATGCACTGTATATAAACAATTGGAACTAAGACCTAAAAATAACTGATATTGGCACAAGATGGAGGGAATGTTGGAACATAACTAATGAAATTACAGTTAACGAAAATGTACACTTAATCAAGTATCAACTATTATATAGAATTTATTACACAAGAGACGCAATTCACAAATTCTACAACACAACGGCAGAGTCATGTCTTAAGTGTAAAACTAACAATGACTCAATAATCCTATAGCCTTCTGGGAACGCTATGAAGTCCAAAAGTTATGGGTGGTTAGAAAGTTGTCTGTCAGAAGTGTTACAGTGTAAAAGTACTTTTAATCCGTCTCTCTGCATATTTGAAGACATGGCATATGAGGGTGCAGTGAGATACCCGATCTGTTGGATGATACTTGTCTCGTTAATCATCTTGAAAAAATTTATACTTAACAAGAAATCAACCAATCCTCCATCGTTAACACAATGGAAAGGTAAAATGCTGTATTATCTAAATGTTGAAAGTGTGTAGGGGACAGAGAGAAACAAAATGGTGCAGTTTGAGGCCATGTGGCAGCGAGTGATGAGGGAGCTGGAGATGGGGGTGTGATAGGACATCAGATAACAAACGACTTAAGGCGGCAGTAGGGCTAACTCAGTGTTTATTACAAGATTGTTGCTAACATGTTTGCTAACAGAAGTATCCTGTCGGTAGTCGCAGCAAACATTGTATTTTGTAATATTAAACAAATTTTTCCTGAGTCTGATTATCAATATAATTTATTTAGAATGTATTTCTTTCATTCTATCACCTATCTGGTCTAATCACTGGTGTGAACTGGCTTCTATGGGAACATACGCCGGTGAAGTTTATGGCTTTATGCACAGGTTTCACGCCTTTCGTTTGCTTTCTACCACTTCAGGGGTGTTTTCAAAGTTGATTGTACATGGTATTTATGCTAATAATGTTTTCATTGTACATTGAGGGAAAAAAGTATTTGATCCCCTGCTGATTTTGTACATTTGCCCACTGACAAAGACATGATAAGTCTATAATTTTAATGGTAGGTTTATTTGAACAGTGAGAGACAGAATAACAACAAAAAAATCCAGAAAAACGCATGTCAAAAAACGTTATAAATTGATTTGCATTTTAATGAGGGAAATAAGTATTTGACCCCTCTGCAAAACATGACTTAGTACTTGGTGGCAAAACCCTTGTTGGCAATCATAGAGGTCAGACGTTTCTTGTAGTTGGCCACCAGGTTTGCACACATCTCAGGAGGGATTTTGTCCCACTCCTCTTTGCAGATCTTCTCCAAGTCATTAAGGTTTCGAGGCTGACGTTTGGCAACTCGACCCTTCAGCTCCCTCCACAGATTTTCTATGGGATTAAGGTCTGGAGACTGGCTAGGCCACTCCAGGACCTTAATGTGCTTCTTCTTGAGCCACTCCTTTGTTGCCTTGGCCGTGTGTTTTGGGTCATTGTCATGCTGGAATACCCATCCACGACCCAGTTTCAATGCCCTGGCTGAGGGAAGGAGGTTCTCACCCAAGATTTGACGGTACATGGCCCCGTCCCTTTGATGCGGTGAAGTTGTCCTGTCCCCTTAGCAGAAAAACACCCCCAAAGCATAATGTTTCCACCTCCATGTTTGACGGTGGGGATGGTGTTCTTGGGGTCATAGACAGCATTCCTCCTCCTCCAAACACGGCGAGTTGAGTTGATGCCAAAGAGCTCCACTTTGGTCTCATCTGACCACAACACTTTCACCCAGTTCTCCTCTGAATCATTCAGATGTTCATTGGCAAACTTCAGACGGGCATGTACAGTGGGGGAAAAAAAGTATTCAGTCAGCCACCAATTGTGCAAGTTCTCCCACTTAAAAAGATGAGAGAGGCCTGTAATTTTCATCATAGGTACACGTCAACTATGACAGACAAAAGGAGAAAAAAAAATCCAGAAAATCACATTGTAGGATTTTTTATGAATTTATTTGCAAATTATGGTGGAAAATAAGTATTTGGTCAATAATTAAAGTTTCTCAATAGTTTGTTATATACCCTTGGTGGCAATGGCACAGGTCAAACGTTTTCTGTAAGTCTTCACAAGGTTTTCACACACTGTTGCTGGTATTTTGGCCCATTCCTCCATGCAGATCTCCTCTAGAGTAGTGATGTTTTGGGGCTGTCGCTGGGCAACACGGACTTTCAACTCCCTCCAAAGATTTTCTATGGGGTTGAGATCTGGAGACTGGCAAGGCCACTCCAGGACCTTGAAATGCTTCTTACGAAGCCACTCCTTCGTTGCCCGGGCGGTGTGTTTGGGATCATTGTCATGCTGAAAGACCCAGCCACATTTCATCTTCAATGCCCTTGCTGATGGAATGAGGTTTTCACTCAAAATCTCACGATACATGGCCCCATTCATTCTTTCCTTTACACGGATCAGTCGTCCTGGTCCCTTTGCAGAAAAACAGCCCCAAAGCATGATGTTTCCACCCCCATGCTTCACAGTAGGTATGGTGTTCTTTGGATGCAACTCAGCTTTCTTTGTCCTCCAAACATGACGAGTTGAGTTTTTACCAAAAAGTTATATTTTGGTTTCATCTGACCATATGACATTCTCCCAATCCTCTTCTGGATCATCCAAATGCACTCTAGCAAACTTCAGACAGGCCTGGACATGTACTGGCTTAAGCAGGGGGACACGTCTGGCACTGC
This sequence comes from Coregonus clupeaformis, assembly GCF_020615455.1. Classification (NCBI taxonomy): domain Eukaryota; kingdom Metazoa; phylum Chordata; class Actinopteri; order Salmoniformes; family Salmonidae; genus Coregonus; species Coregonus clupeaformis. Next base: position 4,158,149 of record NC_059220.1, read on the forward strand.
AGGATTTGAGTCCCTGGCGGCGTAGTGTGTTACTGATGGTAGGCTTTGTTACTTTGGTCCCAGCTCTCTGCAGGTCATTCACTAGGTCCCCCCGTGCAGTTCTGGGATTTTTCCTCACCGTTCTTGTGATCATTTTGACCCCACGGGGTGAGATCTTGCGTGGATCCCCAGATCGAGGGGGATTATCAGTGGTCTTGTATGTCTTCCATTTCCTAATAATTGCTCCCACAGTTGATTTCTTCAAACCAAGCTGCTTACCTATTGCAGATTCAGTCTTCCCAGCCTGGTGCAGGTCTACAATTTTGTTTCTGGTGTCCTTTGACAGCTCTTTGGTCTTGGCCATAGTGGAGTTTGGAGTGTGACTGTTTGAGGTTGTGGACAGGTGTCTTTTATACTGATAACAAGTTCAAACAGGTGCCATTAATACAGGTAACGAGTGGAGGACAGAGGAGGGTCTGTGAGAGCCAGAAATCTTGCTTGTTTGTAGGTGACCAAATACTTATTTTCCACCATAATTTGCAAATAAATTCAGAAAAAATCCTACAATGTGATTTTCTGGATTTTTTTTTCTCAATTGGTCTGTCATAGTTGACGTGTACCTATGATGAAAATGACAGGCCTCTCTCATCTTTTTAAGTGGGAGAACTTGCACAATTGGTGGCTGACTA
>NC_059220.1:4161316-4271316 GCF_020615455.1 Coregonus clupeaformis
CTCTCTCCACTACACCATGTAATATACACACCCTCTCTCCCCTACACCATGTAATATACACACCCTCTCTCTCCCCTACACCATGTAATATACACACCCTCTCTCTCCCCTACACCATGTAATATACACACCCTCTCTCTCCCCTACACCATGTAATATACACACCCTCTCTCTCCCCTACACCATGTAATATACACACCCTCTCTCTCCCCTACACCATGTAATATACACACCCTCTCTCTCCCTACACCATGTAATATACACACCCTCTCTCTCCACTACACCATGTAATATACACACCCTCTCTCTCCCCTACACCATGTAATATACACACCCTCTCTCTCCCCTACACCATGTAATATACACACCCTCTCTCTCCACTACACCATGTAATATACACACCCTCTCTCTCCCCTACACCATGTAACATACACACCCTCTCTCTCCCCTACACCATGTAATATACACACCCTCTCTCTCCCCTACACCATGTAATATACACACCCTCTCTCCCCTACACCATGTAATATACACACGCTCTCTCTCCCCTACACCATGTAATATACACACCCTCGTTCTCCCCTACACCATGTAATATACACACCCCCTCTCTCCCCTACACCATGTAATATACACACCCTCTCTCTCCACTACACCATGTAATATACACACCCTCTCTCTCCCCTACACCATGTAATATACACACCCTCTCTCTCCCCTACACCATGTAATATACACACCCTCTCTCTCCCCTACACCATGTAATATACACACCCTCTCTCTCCCCTACACCATGTAATATACACACCCTCTCTCTCCACTACACCATGTAATATACACACCCTCTCTCTCCCCTTCACCATGTAATATACACACCCTCTCTCTCCCCTACACCATGTAATATACACACCCTCTCTCTCCACTACACCATGTAATATACACACCCTCTCTCTCCCCTACACCATGTAATATACACACCCTCTCTCTCCCCTACACCATGTAATATACACACCCTCTCTCTCCCCTACACCATGTAATATACACACCCTCTCTCTCCCCTACACCATGTAATATACACACCCTCTCTCTCCCCTACACCATGTAATATACACACCCTCTCTCTCCCCTACACCATGTAATATACACACCCTCTCTCTCCCCTACACCATGTAATATACACACCCTCTCTCTCCACTACACCATGTAATATACACACCCTCTCTCTCCCTTCACCATGTAATATACACACCCTCTCTCTCCCCTACACCATGTAATATACACACCCTCTCTCTCCCCTACACCATGTAATATACACACCCTCTCTCTCCCCTTCACCATGTAATATACACACCCTCTCTCTCCACTACACCATGTAATATACACACCCTCTCTCTCCCCTACACCATGTAATATACACACCCTCTCTCTCCCCTACACCATGTAATATACACACCCTCTCTCTCCCCTACACCATGTAATATACACACCCTCTCTCTCCCCTACACCATGTAATATACACACCCTCTCTCTCCCCTACACACACGTAATATACACACCCTCTCTCTCCCCTACACCATGTAATATACACACCCTCTCTCTCCCCTACACCATGTAATATACACACCCCCTCTCTCCCCTACACCATGTAATATACACACCCTCTCTCCCCTACACCATGTAATATACACACCCTCTCTCTCCCCTACACCATGTAATATACACACCCTCTCTCTCCCCTACACCATGTAATATACACACCCTCTCTCTCCCCTACACCATGTAATATACACACCCTCTCTCTCCCCTACACACACGTAATATACACACCCTCTCTCTCCCCTACACCATGTAATATACACACCCTCTCTCTCCCCTTCACCATGTAATATACACACCCTCTCTCTCCACTACACCATGTAATATACACACCCTCTCTCTCCCCTACACCATGTAATATACACACCCTCTCTCTCCCCTACACACACGTAATATACACACCCTCTCTCTCCCCTACACCATGTAATATACACACCCTCTCTCTCCCCTTCACCATGTAATATACACACCCTCTCTCTCCCCTACACCATGTAATATACACACCCTCTCTCTCCACTACACACACGTAATATACACACCCTCTCTCTCCACTACACCATGTAATATACACACCCTCTCTCTCCCCTACACCATGTAATATACACACCCTCTCTCTCCCCTTCACCATGTAATATACACACCCTCTCTCTCCCCTACACCATGTAATATACACACCCTCTCTCTCCCCTACACCATGTAATATACACACCCTCTCTCTCCCCTACACCATGTAATATACACACCCTCTCTCTCCCCTACACCATGTAATATACACACCCTCTCTCTCCACTACACCATGTAATATACACACCCTCTCTCCCCTTCACCATGTAATATACACACCCTCTCTCTCCACTACACCATGTAATATACACACCCTCTCTCTCCCCTACACCATGTAATATACACACCCTCTCTCTCCCCTACACCATGTAATATACACACCCTCTCTCTCCCCTACACCATGTAATATACACACCCTCTCTCTCCCCTACACCATGTAATATACACACCCTCTCTCTCCCCTACACCATGTAATATACACACCCTCTCTCTCCCCTACACCATGTAATATACACACCCTCTCTCTCCCCTACACCATGTAATATACACACCCTCTCTCTCCCCTTCACCATGTAATATACACACCCTCTCTCTCCACTACACCATGTAATATACACACCCTCTCTCTCCCCTACACCATGTAATATACACACCCTCTCTCTCCACTACACCATGTAATATACACACCCTCTCTCTCCCCTACACCATGTAATATACACACCCTCTCTCTCCCCCTACACACACGTAATATACACACCCTCTCTCTCCACTACACCATGTAATATACACACCCTCTCTCTCCCCTACACCATGTAATATACACACCCTCTCTCCCCTACACCATGTAATATACACACCCCCTCTCTCCCCTACACCATGTAATATACACACCCTCTCTCTCCCCTACACCATGTAATATACACACCCTCTCTCTCCCCTACACCATGTAATATACACACCCTCTCTCTCCCCTACACCATGTAATATACACACCCTCTCTCTCCACTACACCATGTAATATACACACCCTCTCTCTCCCCTACACCATGTAATATACACACCCTCTCTCTCCCCTACACCATGTAATATAAAAACCCTCTCTCTCCCCTACACCATGTAATATACACACCCTCTCTCTCTCCCCTACACCATGTAATATACACACCCTCTCTCTCCCCTACACCATGTAATATACACACCCTCTCTCTCCCCTACACCATGTAATATACACACCCTCTCTCTCCCCTACACCATGTAATATACACACCCTCTCTCTCCCCTACACCATGTAATATACACACCCTCTCTCTCCCCTACACCATGTAATATACACACCCTCTCTCTCCCCTACACCATGTAATATACACACCCTCTCTCTCCCCTACACCATGTAATATACACACCCTCTCTCTCTCCCCTACACCATGTAATATACACACCCTCTCTCTCCACTACACCATGTAATATACACACCCTCTCTCTCCCCTACACCATGTAATATACACACCCTCTCTCTCCCCTACACCATGTAATATACACACCCTCGTTCTCCCCTACACCATGTAATATACACACCCTCTCTCTCCCCTACACCATGTAATATACACACCCTCGTTCTCCCCTACAGTATAACTTTCTCTCTCTCTCTCTCTCTCTCTTTCTGAGGTATCGAGGAGGTTCACAGGCCTGGCAGTGTGTGTGGATGCCATCACCGCCAATACGGCAAGCCAGAGCTAAAACCAATCATGTTTGTATGGGATGGGGGGGAGAAAGCGAGGAAGAGTGTGAGAGAGCAAGAGAGAGAGAGATATAGAGAAAGATGTTCCACCTGACCCACTCATGCATCCCTCTGATAGCGAGGCCCCTTCCCAATACCTGAACATCTAATCCTTCCCTCCAGCCTGCCAAGCATTATGAATCTAAAAGCAATGGATGGGCCATAGCAAAACCCCATCCACGTTGTTAACACCTACCCACTTACATCAGTGATGGTCATGGGGAGATAAGTGATAGAGGTCTGCTTGACAGACACAGTCTAAATAATTGCTCTCTGGGAAGAAAGCAAGGCTCCCGTTAAATTGTTCTCACCTCTCCAATTTACTTTCAGTGATGAGCAAAGGAAGGGAGGGAGAGAGAGAAAGGAGGTGGATGATTGTTCTATTTGTACAGACACAGACAGTCTTTTATCCAACATCAGCCATTACACTGAGAAATAATGGAAGGAACCAGGAACAGAGGAAGACTGGAAGGAACCAGGAACAGAGGAAGACTGGAAGGAACCAGGAACATAGGAAGACTGGAAGGAACCAGGAACAGAGGAAGACTGGAAGGAACCAGGAACAGAGGAAGACTGGAAGGAACCAGGAACAGAGGAAGACTGGAAGGAACCAGGAACAGAGGAAGAATGGAAGGGAGAAAAATAAAAGCAGATGTATTTTTCTGGAGTTATTTTTCAATGAACTTGTCTAGTATTTGAACGAAAACATACAAACCCATATACACATATTCCATTTAGTTACATCACTATTATTAAGAAAGAATGGGAGAGATATATTTATAACAGTATTTACACAGCCACACATACATGTACAGACAAACAGGCACAGACAAAATAAATCACTAATGCTAAAGCATTGGCTGGGTGTAAGCCAAGCACCCCCCCACCCACCCCACCATGTTGCTTACACCTATCCCATTTCATTACAGAGAGGAAGGATCTATTGATAGTATATTCTACCAGCCCCAGTCAGACAGACATACAGACAGACATACAGACAGACATACAGACAGACAGACAGACAGACAGACAGACAGACAGACAGACAGACAGACAGACAGACAGACAGACAGACAGACAGACAGACAGACAGACAGACAGACAGACAGACAGACAGACAGACAGACAGACAGACAGACAGACAGACAGACAGACAGACAGACATGGACACTACTATATTCTACCAGCCCCAGTCAGACAGACAGACAGACAGACAGACAGACAGACAGACAGACAGACAGACAGACAGACAGACATGGACACTACTATATTCTACCAGCCCCAGACAGACAGACAGACAGACAGACAGACAGACAGACAGACAGACAGACAGACAGACAGACAGACAGACATGGACACTACTATATTCTACCAGCCCCAGACAGACAGACAGACAGACAGACAGACAGACAGACAGACAGACAGACAGACAGACAGACAGACAGACAGACAGACAGACAGACAGACAGACAGACAGACAGACAGACAGACAGACAGACAGACAGACAGACATGGACACTACTATATTCTACCAGCCCCAGACAGACAGACAGACAGACAGACAGACAGACAGACAGACAGACAGACAGACAGACAGACAGACATGGACACTACTATATTCTACCAGCCCCAGACAGACAGACAGACAGACAGACAGACAGACAGACAGACAGACATGGACACTAACATATTCTACCAGCCCCAGTCAGACAGACAGACATACATGGACACTACTATATTCTACCAGCCCCAGACAGACAGACAGACAGACAGACAGACAGACATGAACATTACTATATTCTACCAGCCCCAGAGAGGGGAGGGGAGGGAGGGAGGGGGAGGGGAGGGGAGGGAGGGGAGGGGAGGGGAGGGGAAAGATAGAGGGGAGGGGAAAGATAGAGGGGAGGGAGGGGAGGGGAGGGGAGAGATAGAGGGGAGGGGAGGGGAGGGGAGGGGAGGGGAGGGGAGAGATAGAGGGGAAGGGAGGGGAGAGATAGAGGGGAGGGCTGCAGCACCTCTCTCCTGCATTACATTAACCCATACTGATACACTCACACTAAGACAGACACACTAAGACAGATACACACTGCTAGCTTCTGCTACACACGCGCACGCACACACACACACACACACGCACACACACACGGACAGACTGCTACGATGCTACCAACACTATGCGATCAACCAAGGCCTGCATCCCAGTAAAGCCCTGTTTGATTTATCTAGCGTTCTAAATGATTAATAACAATCCCTTTCTGCATTACATCACTCTACTCCTACACAAACACACACTCACACAGACACACACACACAAAGACACACACACAGACACACACACACACACATAGAGACACACACACACACACACACACACACAGAGACACGCACACACACACACACACACACACACACAAAGACACACACACAGACACACATACACACACACACACACACAGAGACACACACACAACCACACACAGACACACACAACCACACACAGACACACACATACACATACAGACACACACACATAGACACACACACACAGACACACACACTGTAGTCGCCAGTCCTCACACCACAGAGAAAATCTCTGTTTAAAATCAACAGCTTATCTTTATCTTCATTTATCTAATTAAAATAATCCTTGTCCTGCATTACATCACTCTGCAGAAACACACAACCTGATACCAGTAATAAGCCATATCTGCTACACACACACTGCATAAATGTACACTCATCATTTGAATAATAATGCTGGAAATATACATAATCATTTCATAACCCTGCTCCTGAATTGGATCACTCCGTAGCATCGTCTGGGGATGGAATCATTATACACCCCACAGAACATTACATGTCATAATCATTAAGAACACCTTCCTAATATTGAGTTGCCCTCAGAACAGGCTCAATTCGTCGGGGCATGGACTCTACAAGGTGTTGAAAGCGTTCCACAGGGATGCTGGCCCCATGTTGACTCCAATGCTTCCCACAGTTGTATCAAGTTGGCTGGATGTCCTTTTGGGTGGTGGACCATTCTTGATACATGCGGGAAACTGTTGCGTTGCGCGTGAAAAACCCAGCAGCGTTGCAGTTCTTGACACAAACCGGTGCACCTGGCACCTAATACCATACCCTGTTCAAAGGCACTTACATATTTTTGTTTTGCCCATTCACCCTCTGAATGGCACACATACACAATCCATGTCTCAATTGTCTCAATGCTTAAAAATCCTTCTTTAACCTGTCTCCTCCCCTTCATCTACACTGATTGAAGTGGCATCAATAAGGGATCCTAGTTTTCACCTGGATTCACCTGGTCATGGAAAGAGCACTGAGTGTATAATACACATACTGTACATACCTTTTATTTTTCACAACAGTAGAAATAAAAAATGTAATTATTATAAATTGAAATGGTGTTATTATTATTATTATACTTGTTTGATATTTAGGCCTATGTTTATTTATTGTTGCTTGACATTTGTTATAGGTTAATCTCTTTCACCCTGAATTTTGTTTCTGTCATTTGATAACCCTGTGTAATCTGTCCTTGTGTGTGTGCGCGCAGTTTTTACACACACACACACACACCAACACGCATGCATGCACGCTCGCGTGTACACACAAACAGACACTCACCACACAGACCTATACAGGGTCAGTCGGAGTAAATTGCAGCACCTTTCTCAGAAGCACACAATTACTGTGAGCTGTTGGACGTCGTGTTATTCAGAAAGGCATGACCGAATTGCTAAAACCAGAGATTATTTTTCCTCCCCCTGCATCTTTAATCACGACATTAAATTGCGTGTGAAATACGTATTCATGAAAAACAACTATTTTTTATCTGACAAAATTATCTTATAATCATCCTACAAGAAAAAGGACATCAAAACAATAGTCTTTTTTATCCCTATAGAAACGAAATAATTAAATAAAAACAGCATCCTCAATAATATTGCGAGTAGAATTATGTGAGAAATATTGTGCCCCCTCTCCCGCCCATACGGATTAACGTTAAGAGCCCTTGGCCGTTTTCGGTTGATTTGTCAGAGCAGTTAATCGACTGCCAACCAGCGCCCAGAAAGCAGGACAGCCAAATTACACCACGCACCAACCCCAGGCCCGCGCCCTGCAGCCACTACAGCCAAATCACACCACGCACCAACCCCAGCCCCGCGCCCTGCAGCCACTACAGCCAAATCACACCACGCACCAACCCCAGCGCCGCGCCCTGCAGCCAAATCACACCACGCACCAACCCCAGCCCCGCGCCCTGCAGCCTATACAGCCAAATCACACCACGCACCAACCCCAGCCCCGCGCCCTGCAGCCAAATCACACCACGCACCAACCCCAGTCCGCGCCCTGCAGCCAAATCACACCACGCACCAACCCCAGCCCCGCGCCCTGCAGCCAAATCACACCACGCACCAACCCCAGCCCCGCGTCCTGAAAAGAACCACACAAGCAGGCCAGGGATTCAGTAATGTCCACACGACCGCATAAACCAATCAAACACTGAATTCATATTTTCTTCTCGAATACGGCATATTTATTTTCTTGTAATTATTTAATAACAAAATGTTTTCGTTGTATATTGGGCTATAATATTTTATTTTAGCAGGCATTTAGGCCTAATATTAGTGTAATAATATCCATGAAAAACATTACCGTTTCAAACAAAATATTTAGTATTTTGTGAGAGAATAAAACAGTTGTATTAAATATTTTTTTCTTATTAAATGATTAATCATGATTTGAAAATGTACCAATAAAATTATACATAGCTAGAATCAGTTATCTGTATTTCAAATAATAATTATAATGGAGAGCAAAGACTGCTACCTTTTAGGCCTTGCAGTGTGAGAAAGAGAGACGTTTCAGAGGGGTCACGCCCATTTCTGAGGCATATGTCTGCAGGTTGAAAAAGCCGGATTAGGAGTTTCCCTGCATCGTGATGTATTTACTAAAGCCTATTACATTGTAAATCCGACACATCGAATGTACGGCACAATGATAAACTACACGCGTCAAATTGCAGTGTTTTATTCCACCATGACTGGTGAAGGTGCTGATCAAACCTTTATTGAAAAAAAAAATCGTTAGGCCAAAATGTGACCATTTTAACCACAATTTTGTGATATCCTACAGGAATTTATCGAAGCCTTTTAACACTTTAGCCCAGATATCTTCCTATTCCTGATTTAAAAACATGAAACGATGATACAATGTAGGTAAACGGATGATGTAACATAAACATGCAGAGAGCTGATCTAGGGGTTATTATATGACTACTGCAAATTAGTTTTGTATTTTTATAAGCTGTTAGATATTGATTATATCAAAATCCATAAGACAAAAAAAAAACACCAGCGTATTCATAAATGTCATATTTCATGTAGCTCACCAGCACCCTAAGAACATCCTCCCTCGACGCTCTGCAGAGCTCACGAGTTCATTTTGATTTCATACCGAACTAATTCAACCACGTCAAAAAAAAAAAACATCGTTTCCTGAGCTGTTATTAGGCCTACTACACAATCTAACTGCAGACTCACATGACATTCGATCTTTTAACCTAACGTATTTATATAATTGTTTCAGGTTGAATGTCATGTTTTATTATATATATAATAGCTACAAATGAACAACTATGTCTGCGAAAACATTTTGATATGGAGACAATGCGTTCTTCTCCTAGATTTTCTAAATGAGTCTAGTTGGTTAAAATGTGTATGTATGAAGACATCTGTAGAATAATATGATTTTCTAGATGGAAAAGGGGGAATACCAAATGTCTGGACTCCAACAAGGTGTCTGCAGCGTTACTGGAAAGGTAGAAGGTCATGTCCCCATATCAAATTCAAAGCAGCATTTCATGTCTGAATTGTGTTTTAGCTTACACTATCAAAACAGACAAGATATTCCTGAGCTTAGTTTTATGGACATATGTGTTGTTATGCCAACCAAACCGGTTATGCGTAAAATGAAAAATAAAAATTTTATATTACCCCGTACGACGACAGTCGTGTGACACTGACACCCGTATCAATTTTTCAACACTAATTTTCAGGTGAGAACGAGAGTCGGAGTAAGCAAACGTTTTTTCTAGCGTCTCTTATGCCCCTTATAATGCCCTAACGCTCTGTGTTTGATAAAGATTAAATATTTATATTATTAATATTGCATGTGGGAGCGGAAAGTGCCAGTGGCCACGAGCTGAGCGATGTGATCATAATTCTATCGGTCCTGGGGGGTTTGTCCATGCATGTCACCCTGGCCTCCTTGAACCGGGAATGGGGAGCGAGCCGATACGACCGGAATGCCCCACTTCACACCCATAAGCCACCTTGCAGCAGGCAGCGACCTTATTCGCTTTAGCGTTGATATCATTAATCGTCTTGTGTTTCCCGTCGATGGATAATATAGCCTATTGCAGTACTTACTTTCAATTCCGTAGTTTTGACAACATGCCGACTTGCTCAACGTCCAACTTGTTTCAGTAGACTGTCAACAGTCGTAACTACAAGCATGTTGAAAATGTCTACCAAACATCCCCATTCATTCCAACCCACATATTAGACAATTCGTTTCTAACGAACGATTAAAATGATGTTGGATGCTTTGTTAGTAATGACAAGAGCCCTTTGGCAGTCGAAAAGAGAGCACGACTGACCTTAATTATGATATAATATCCAAAGCATAATAATCCGACAATAAACTCCGATAACGTTTAAATCCAGGTTTGGTAAAAGACAGAGTAGACTGAATAATAATCGCGCCGACACAATACTTCGGACACAGTATTAGCCATTAAACCGGGGCTACCTGGACGTTCTTTATTCTGTTCCTCTCCGGTCGGTCTCCGCCACAGTGCATCACAAGAGCGGCGCGCTCGCTCCGTGCGACTGGTGGCGGGTCATTGGATGTTCACACACAGCCCGCCCTCTCCTGGTCTCTCCTCTCCTCAGCACCATCGCCACGCGCGCGCCATTTAAAGCCGTAGACTGGGAGACACAGCAGTGAAGGCATTCTTTCTCACTCACGGAACATGCAGTGGCATGTGTGTATTTGGGTTTGGTAGAGACTGGGCTACTTCACACTTTTGATGTTACACCAGGGGTTAGAAAATCGTTGGGTGGGTGGTAATATTTGCACACGTGTGTGTTGCACAATGTTTCTGTGTATCCTCCAAGAGTGAGGATAGACATGCCACTTCCCAAACATCAGTGGAATGTGGGAACGTTGCTAATAACTCACTTCATACCAGAGGTGGGACAAAGTCATTGTTATGCAAGTCACAAGTAAGTCTCAAGTCTTTGCCCTGGAGTCCCGAGTCAAGTCGAGTCAAAGATGAGGCAAGTTTCAAGTCGAGTCAAAAGTCAAAGCCATCAAGTCTCAAGTCGAGTCCAAAGTCCTACATTTTAGTTTCGAGTCATTTCAAGTCCTCTTAGCAAGCCTTTGCAAGTCATTACAAGTCCTCGTAGCAAGTCTTCTCGAGTCATAAGGCGCAAGTCCAAGTCAAGTCACGAGTCATTGATGTTAAAGTCCAAGTCGAGTTGCAAGTCTTTGTACATTTTGTCGAGTCGAGTCTGAAGTCATCAAATTCATGACTCGAGTCTGACTCGAGTCCAAGTCACATGACTCGAGTCCACACCTCTGCTTCATACTGAACTGAAAATATGGTTTACAAACTGGTATGTGCAAGCTTATCTCCTATAATATACACTGAGTATACCAAACATTAAGAACACCTGATCTTTCCATGACATAGACTGACCAGGTGAATCCAAGTGAAAGCTATGATCCCTTATTGACTTAACTTGTTAAATCCACTTAATTCAGTGTAGATGAAGGCAAAGAGTCAGGTTAAAGAAGGATTTTTAAGCCTTGAGACATGGATTGTGTATGTGAGCCATTCAGAGGGTGAATGCTCAAGACAAAATATTGAAGTGTCTTTGAACAGGGCATGGTAGTTTTTTTTGTCAAGAACTGCAACACTGCTGGATTTTCACGCTTAACAGTTTCCTGTGTGTATCAAGAATGGTCCACCACCGAAAGGACATCCAGCCAACTTGACACAACTGTGGGAAGCATTGGAGTCAACATGGGGATGCAACTCAATATTAGGAAGGTGCTCCTAATGTTTGGTATACTCAGTGTATTTGTGTCCAAAAATGTAGCTCAGTTGTAACTCAACGCCAGGATAGTGGGTTCGATTCCCGGGGCCACCTATAAATAAAAAATGTATGCACGCATAACTGTAAGTCGCTTTGGATAAAAAAAGTGTCTGCTAAATGGCGTACACTATAATAAATATTTAAAATGAAATGTGTTTTATAGGCTTTCAAACTGTCTGACAATCCTCCACATTTTCAGAGAGAGACACTCGGGTGAGACTGCCAGCACCTGGCTCTATCATATTCCAGAACCGTGGGTGGGTCTCAATAGCCTTTTTGTCTAAGTGTGATCTAAAGGCAGGAGAGGTGAAAGCAATATGGCGGAGTCCCGTGGAGCTTATTATTATTTTGACTCGCCTGTCCTTTTTCTCCTAGGTCAGTTGAAGTGTAGTGCCTAAAAGAAACACTTTTGCTGGTCCATGCTTGTGATGATAAAGGAATCCGCCGACACTGTACTCTGTTCACAAAGGTTTATTATAACAAAGAGTTTACAGCATCGAATTTTGACAAACACCTGCAGATGTCTGGAGATAGCCCGAGCCAATCTGATTAGCTATATCTATTCTATTGTTCAAGACATGCTTTTATATCCTACATGGCCAGAGCATGGCGTGATTCTAACATCCAATCCCTGGCCATTACATATCCTCTTTTCCAGGAATTTAGTAATGCTTTCCAGATGTTTCCAGCACAGCAGAGTAGAGTTACATCATTTCGCCACATCAGCAAAATCTTAGGGCCACGTTCCCTCTATCACACTTTCTGCAACAATCAGCATTTCTAGACTGTTTAAGATACTACATATTCCCCCCTTCGAGACTAATTAAGTCTCGAAAACAAAAAGAATAGGATTATGACAAATAACAATTCTTGCTCTTGAGTAACTTTAACAATAAACCAAAATTAATGGAGATTAAACACATGTTTATATAGACACATTTTTGTATGTAGTGTAAATACATTATTATAGAGTGTAAATGAATTGTCATGGAGTGTAAATGAATTGTCATGGAGTGTAAATAAATTGTCATGGAGTGTAAATGAATTGTCATGGAGTGTAAATAAATTGTCATGGAGTGTAAATGAATTGTCATGGAGTGTAAATAAATTGTCATGGAGTGTAAATGAATTGTCATGGAGTGTAAATAAATTGTCATGGAGTGTAAATGAATTGTCATGGAGTGTAAGAGCGAAAAACCTGTCTGGCAGCTTTCATTCCAAATATCCATCAGTCAGTCAAGACAGGAAAATTCTCTCACGGCCCCTCTGCCCTAGGCGACCACCTAAGTACTCCAGATCAATTCACACATCTTCATGAATACATTTTAAGCTATGATACAATTGAATACATATGAAAAACCCCAGCAAACAAAATACAATCAAAATGTCCACATTCAGGCTGGTCGACCCATCGGACCCTCCTGTGGATTCTCTCTGTCCTTGCCTAGACCCCATATCCCTAAACTTCAACGAAATAAACAAAAACATCTGAGGTCCCCACATGTACCCAACACAGAAAACATAATTCTTCAAAAATTAATACAGAAAGAATATAACACTGGAATGTAGTCCACTACACTTCATCTCCTCCACAGTGTCGTCTTTCAATGCGACGTTGATGATGGAATCGGAACATTTCCACTCCTTCCTTGTTCCACTTCCTCCAGTCCATTCATATTGTCCATGTTTGAGTATTTGAGTCCCTCTACATATTCCCCCATATGCTTCTGGAAGAAAAGAAAATACCAAACAGTATCTTTTGCAAAACAACACATGCAAATTAAAACATCAATATCAGCAATAATATAAGAATTCCAAAAATGATATGAATTCCATTTCCCCCCTTTGATTCATCACAATAATATAATCATCCCACAATCAGATATTCCAAATTTCCTAGAGTTATTTCAACCCTAGTTTTCATAACATTTTAGTCTGACTTTTTCCAATTTTATCTTTCTCTAATTTTTTTTTTTTTTTTTTTCAAAACCCATTTCACTGATTTATTCACAAAACTCTTTCCCATTTTCTGAGGATATTAAATCGGGAAATTCCCACCTGCTGATGACTTCTTTACACAATAACTCTGCAACCGACTGAGCATATTTTAGCTTAGTTGAACATCTTATGCACCACTTGGTATATGAATGTAACCAAGAATAACAGTCACACATTATTTTTCAGACAGATTATGCACCTACCTATGACATAGTCAATCTATTCAAGAAAATATGGTTCCCAAAAACTCTACTCCTTTATGATCTTTATCCTAATCTCCCCTTTTACAACATTAGCTAACCCATAGCTTCCTAAATCATCATGGTTTCTCCAAAACAATAATTGATTGCTACTCTAACGATTTTTCTCTTTCATTGTCTTCAAAACACTTGCTTTCGAAAGTCCTTCAATTTATGGTTCAATTCCTTGGATTGCTTCATCTTTCAATGGATGCTGATTCTTCCAAGGATGTCTGGCTCCTGGTCGAAGTTCAACTTTCACCTCAATTGAGTTCAATATCAGTCCTACTTTGATATCACAAACATTCTTGAACTTTTTTCAACATCTCTTCTTCCATAGATTCTCAATCCATCTTCACACTTCAAGCACATTCATTTATCTTCCGTACAGCTTATGACTCTCCTTGTCCTTGAGCCAAAATCATCATTTTCAGAAATCGCTGATTTTCACTCCTCCAAATCCTTCTCATAATTAGTTGATTTGACATAGTGAGATGTGTAACCTCTTCAGGCTGAACACAGATAAAAGCCTTTCTGCTATCCATCATCACTTCCCATAGTCCATTGTTTATTTTCACTTCAATTGTTGGATCTTTTTCTCTTCTTCTCTAATCGGTGCTATCAGCTGAAACTCCTCCTTTCGGATCTTCTGGGCACCTCTAGAATTCTTGCTCCTTTCCTCTAAAGGGTTCACCTGTCCTCCAGATGATCTTCACTTGCTCCTGTATCTTCCTCTGAAATTATTTCTTTCCAGAAACTATCTATGGATATGAAACAACTTGTACCACTAGTTGTGGCTGGTACAGTTGCATTTGACCTTGTTCAGTTGAAACTGTAGCAGTGATTGTTGATTCGGTTCACACTGATTCTGCATAACCAAAGCTTCTCTTCTCCTTCTTCTTCTCAACCAGTTGTATTTGATTGAGTTTTCTGAGAGTTTCTTCGTCTTGTTCTTTCTCGTTGTTGACATATCAGTATTCTTCAAAAGGTTCTCTTCTAAGTTCTGTTCTTGAAATATCATCTTCTTACCAGTGGCCTTTCCTTTGGCCTCACTGTATTATTCTTTTCCTTCAATTCTTGAGGTCTTCATCCAGTCGTGTTACTTCTTCCACTTCTCCATTTCTTCTTTCCTCTCTTGCCAACCTCTGTCTGATGACAGGGTCATATCCACCCATGATCTCTTCTGAATCACTCTCATCTTCATCATCCTCTTCTCCTTCACGTCTCTCGTATGACAGAAAGACAAAAGAACAAAGAAGAGTTTAGTTTATACTTTTTTTCCACATTCACGCTAAGAAATAAGCAAACAGCTTAATTCAGGAATATTATAAATAGCTCAATAACATTTTATTTTATTCATTTATTTTATTATTATTATTATTAATCCGTCAATATATCTGTCATTCACCAACTCAACCGATTATCAACCAAACAGTTTTACAGTCAAGCAATAGTTAATTCAAGAGAAGATTTCACTTGTGTGCAAAATTCCCTCCCCCGTTTTCTATTTTGTCTGCACTGAAAACGGACTCTCCTGCTCTCTCTCCAGTTCAGTGCAGGGGAGTGGCTAACTCATGAATCCTACGCGTGCGCAGTTCAGTCACCAATGTGATTTCAGAGTGGTAGGAGCTATAGAAAGTTGCTCCGTTCTCTTCTCCCATAGACAATAACTGTTTAGACTTTAACAGAGCTCACAAACTGAACACATAGAACATACAGAACACAGAACACAAACCCACTACCAAGCTTGTTATCTTTCACTTATCTGCAGATTTATAGTTATGCTGTTATCAATTACAAAACATCTCTATACACTCTTAAAAAGTCCTCCCTGTAGGCTCATGATTCGTTAGTAAACGTTCTCTTTTTATAGAGACTCATAAGATCTTTAAACTTATAGTCCTTCCAGGGGGCTCATAGTTTATATAGTTTAAGAATTACAAACGTTCTCACAAACAGAGACTCATAAGATATTTAACCTTAACTGTGTTGTAGGGGTTTCAACTTTTTACTCTAGGGGCTTAACTTTTGAAACCCAAGATACCTAACACATTTATTTACAAGAGACTAAAAACTCTGCTCAAAACCTTAGTCGACACACATCTGGAAGTCATCACACGCAGCCAAACTCACTCCGTTTCACCCAAACACACACACACACACACACAGGCTACGTTTCTGTCACATACAGGATCCGTTTCACACAAGGCATGCCTATCGCCGTTTCTTTGTCTTTTAAATTGTTTTGCTAAATTTCTGCTACCTTAAGTTGACGACATTAAATGAGAGGCGACATTGGATATACAATTCGCAACTATATACCAAGAGGTTACATACAATTTAATATATGTCGTACAAACTCACTGTTCCCAGAACAGACCAGAGAGTCAATCTAACAACTCCCCTGGTTTTACGGCCATCATATGGATGCCTTGGTCTCACAAGGGCTTCCTTAAATTAACGGCGCCCTAAAAGTATACTGTTGACTCATATCACGCGTTATCCTCTAAGCCTTTCATTGGACACTCCTTTCACTTTTATTCAAGGCAAAATATGTGTGTCCAAATCGGTGTGCCCTACAGACACTTCCCACTGTTTGCGTTGTTCTCAACGCAAACTAATTCAGAAAATTTAGAACGGAACTCCTACCACACAGCAAAAAGAACCAGCAAAATGCACGCATAAGTAATTTAACGGTACATCTCTAACGCACACACTCTCTGGACTCACAAAACGGCCAGCGTCCAATGTAAGGGATTAAACTCACCTTATTTTTGCCGGCTTCTTTGAGCGGTAGTCGTTTTGTAGCCCAGGAATGGAATGCAAAGAAGAGACGCAGCACGTCCCAAAAAGAATAAAAATAAAATAAAACTACCTCGTCGCCATTAAATGTAGTGCCTAAAAGAAACACTTTTGCTGGTCCATGCTTGTGATGATAAAGGAATCCGCCGACACTGTACTCTGTTCACAAAGGTTTATTATAACAAAGAGTTTACAGCATCGAATTTTGACAAACACCTGCAGATGTCTGGAGATAGCCCGAGCCAATCTGATTAGCTATATCTATTCTATTGTTCAAGACATGCTTTTATATCCTACATGGCCAGAGCATGGCGTGATTCTAACATCCAATCCCTGGCCATTACATATCCTCTTTTCCAGGAATTTAGTAATGCTTTCCAGATGTTTCCAGCACAGCAGAGTAGAGTTACATCATTTCGCCACATCAGCAAAATCTTAGGGCCACGTTCCCTCTATCACACTTTCTGCAACAATCAGCATTTCTAGACTGTTTAAGATACTACAGAAGGAAGAAGGGAGAGCAGAGATATCATCTCCAGTCTAGTCTGGCTGCTAGTGTCTGTTCAGCTACATTCCACTGCTGGTACTCCGTTGTCATTCGCCAAAGCACACGACACGGAGTAGCCTACAGCGATAGAAAGTTGTTTTTGAGATGCTTGTTTTAAGCCCATCCCAAACCTTAACCCTTACCATAACCATTTGGAGTTATTGCCTAACGTTACGATTAATGCCTAAACTGAAACCTAACCTTAACAATTCGGAGTTCATGCCTAAACATAACCTTAAACACTTCGAAATTTGACATTTGAAACAACTTAGAAATTTGATGTTTGAGAAACATGGATGAAATTCTAATTCTGACGTGAGAATGTGAGAGCTGGTTGTATAAATAACTAAATTAACAAAGTCATATTAAACATAAAGTCATATAATTATATAGAAGTGAATTGAATTGAATTGATGAAGGAGAGCAAGGAGAGGAAGCCATACAGGTTATAAGATATGGGCCTGTAGCGCCCCAGAGGCCAAACCTCCTAGGTCCATCGTGCTGAACTCAACAGGCAGGTTCTGCTACAAAAGAGAGTCATGTGGAGTATGACCACAAACCTTTGTCACAATTAAAGACAAACATAGAAAACTTTACACAAATTCAAGAAAACAGAGAGAATGTTTTATTTTATTTTTACCAACTTGTAGGCTAATAATATCGCTTTTCACAAAACACAAGCTCATTCAGATTCATTCACCCAGCTCAATGTAACATCGATAGGTTTAGGCTACTACATCTACTCAAAATGTCTCTGTGCTCATCATGAGGTTGCTACAATCTAGCCTAAACATTTAAGTTTAAAATGTAGGCGCACAGGTCGAGAGACAAGTTGGAATAATAAAGGTGACAGACAGTGACACATACAATATAATCTTGCACACTCTTGCCTGCATCTAGCTGATCAAGAGTGTAATCATTAGTCCAAACAGTTGCAACTAAAACGAGAGTTTCTATTGGAGAAATTCAGGTAGGTCCATCCCCGTTTTGTTCTGTTTAATAAACCTTTTGCAACAGAATTGGCGGAATGAATACACCCCTGATCACTCGCACACACAGTTCACTTTCAAACAGCATCATCACATCTACGTGTTCTCCTCCTCTCACCTTTTCCCTTCGCTTGTGGACTTCAATGCACAACACAACAGCTGTCTGTGACCAGGCGGAAAAAAAAAACTCTCCAAGCCAAACCTTCATACCATAACCGCTACACACAGCCTACATCGCTGTCACCATATTAGCTAATGTCATAGTAAACATACCTACTACAACTAACGCGTTAGTAAAACCACAATCCAATACAGCAAGCAGTTTAGCAGTTACGCCAGCAGGGCCCATTGGCAATACATTTATAAAACCGAAAGCTTACCTTGACTTGGAAGGGTTGGGGTGTTGGATAGCCTTAGCCAGCTAGCTAACAAAAATATAATTCCTCTCTATTTGAGTTAGGTTGCTGAGCAGGATATTTTAGCTGCATTAGCTAGTAAGTGAAACTGAAACTGAAAAATAAAAATACAATGAAATCTCTCTCTCTCTGCTGCTTGTCCTTAATTTATGAAGAAAAACAATTGTTACAAAGATTTAAACTACTGTCTTTCTCTCTCATTGAGTCAACTACTCACCACATTTTAGGTACTGCATTGCCAGCTAGCCGTAGCTTATGCTTTCAGTACTAGTTTCATTCTCTGATCCTTTGATTGGATGGACAACATGTCAGTTCATGCTGCAAGAGCTCTGATCGGTTGGAGGATGTCCTCCGGAAGTCGTCAAAATTACTGTGTAAGTCTATGTAAGGGTGAGAACCATGAGCCTCCTATGTTTTGAATTGAAGTCAATGTACCCAGAGGAGGACAGAAGCTAGCTGTCCTCTGGCTACACCATGGTGCTAACCTAAAGAGTGCTGTTGAGGCTACTGTACACCTTCATTTAATCAGTTATTTTGTGAAATGTGAATATATTTAGTATAGTTTTATCAAAAAATTATTTTTTTTGTATGAAATTGAGGAAGATGGTCCTCCCCTTCCTCCTCTGAGGAGCCTCCACTGGTTTAAGGCTATTCTTTGCCATAATATGTCGATCAATAAGTGTTGTATGGCATTGATACATAGCCCAAATGATCCATCACAAATCCGGCGGATTATTGAGTGAACACCAGATGTGGATCGAACTCCGCCGGCCAGCATAGCAAAGCCGCTCCAAACCCCTCTGATGGATCTGTTGAGCGACTGAGCCAGTTCACAAACACTCTCACAGTCACAGTAAGCATGTTAACTTGGCAGCGTCTCCCCTCTTTGGGAAATATACTGTACAAGCGCAGCATGGGGCCTATGTACCGTATATTTGACACCCCCTGAAAATGATGTGTAGCATCTTTGATACATGTAAGTTTGGTTATGCAACACCATATAGGGTCATTCCCATTCAAGTACTGGAGGTGTGTTCAGTATCATAGTATAAAACACTTCACATCTACTGTATCACAGACCAGTACACCAGTATAAAACACTTCACATCTACTGTATTACAGACCAGTACACCTGTATAAAACACTTCACATCTACTGTATTACAGACCAGTACGCCTGTATAAAACACTTCACATCTACTGTATTACAGACCAGTACACCTGTATATAACACTTCACATCTACTGTATTACAGACCAGTACACCTGTATAAAACACTTTACATTTGCTGCATTACAGACCAGTACACCTGTATAAAACACTTCACATCTACTGTATTACAGACCAGTACACCTGTATAAAACACTTCATATCTACTGTATTACATACCAGTACACCTGTATAAAACACTTCACATCTACTGTATTACAGACCAGTACACCTGTATAAACACTTCACATCTACTGTATTACAGACCAGTACACCTGTATAAAACACTTCACATCTACTGTATTACAGACCAGTACACCTGTATATAACACTTCACATCTACTGTATTACAGACCAGTACACCTGTATATAACACTTCACATCTACTGTATTACAGACCAGTACACCTGTATAAAACACTTCACATCTACTGTATTACAGACCAGTACACCTGTATAAAACACTTCATATCTACTGTATTACATACCAGTACACCTGTATAAAACACTTCACATCTACTGTATTACAGACCAGTACACCTGTATAAACACTTCACATCTACTGTATTACAGACCAGTACACCTGTATAAAACACTTCACATCTACTGTATTACAGACCAGTACACCTGTATAAAACACTTCACATCTACTGTATTACAGACCAGTACACCTGTATAAAACACTTCACATCTACTGTATTACAGACCAGTACACCTGTATATAACACTTCACATCTACTGTATTACAGACCAGTATACTACACTTCACATCTACTGTATTACAGAACAGTATAAAACACTTCACATCTACTGTATTACAGACCAGTACACCTGTATAAAACACTTCACATCTGCTGTATTATAGACCAGTACACCTGCATAAAACACATCACTTTGTCCATATCGATATCCCACCTGTCTGTAGGGAATAGAAAAGACTGTTGTTATCTTGTTGGCATCTTTCCCAGGGGTTCAGTCATAAAGGTCTCAGCCAAGGTTGTTCAATTACAGGTGGAAGCCTTCATGTCAACTGAATCAATCCAGAGCCCACAGTTGGCTAGTGTTGTGAGGCCCAATAGTGTCTCTCACACACACACACACACACACACACACACACACACACACACACACACACACACACACACACACACACACACACACACACACACACACACACACACACACACATACACACATCACACACACACACACACACACACACACACACACACACACACACACACACACACACACACACTAACACGCACACACACACACACACTAACACACACACACACATCAACACGCACACACACACTAACACACACACACTAACACGCACACACACACACACACACTAACACACACACACATCAACACGCACACACACACTAACACACACACACTAACACACACACACACACTAATACACACACACACACACTAACACACACTTACACACATGCACGCACACACACGCACACGCACACACGCACGCACGCACACAGGCGAGCACACACACACACACTCCCCTTCCCAAACCAGCTCTATGACACATAGGGAGTTTGTTATTTGTGCCAAACTGCTCTGTGGTCCTTTTATGCTGTGGCTGACTGAGACGTAAAGACACAGAGGTAGAACACAGAGGAAAGGATCTAATTACTCACTGTGTTAGAGAGCCGACTCAGCTAAGAATCTCTCTCTCTCTCTCTCTCTCTCTCTCTCTCTCTCTCTCTCTCTCTCTCTCTCTCTCTCTCTCTCTCTCTCTCTCTCTCTCTCTCTCTCTCTCTCTCTCTCTCTCTCTCTCTCTCTCTCTCTCTCTCAAACACTCACACACACATGCACACACACACACACACACACACACACAAACAAACAAACAAACGCATGCAATCACGCATGCATGCACGCACTTAAAGCTCACACACTACTTCCCTACAGGGAACACTTGAGACAGTTACTAAAAATGCCCTCTCTTTTCTTCCAGTGAGACAGTGGCTATTCAGTGATGTGTTTTCTGTGTTTTTTATCTATTTGTTTAATGACGCATTGGGAATAATGGTTGGAAGCAAAGCTCTCTGGATTCAAAGCAGTTATCAGCACCATCATTATTCCTGTAATTGGCAGCATCATCATCTTCATCGTCATCATCCTGGGAAGACTGCCTCAGTAGGCAGGCCACTATGAGAAACACGCACGTGCATGCACACATACATGCACACACGTGTACGCATACTCTCTCTCTCTCTCTCTCTCTCTCTCTCTCTCTCTCTCTCTCTCTCTCTCTCTCTCTCTCTCTCTCTCTCTCTCTCTCTCTCTCTCTCTCTCTCTCTCTCTCTCTCTCTCTCTCTCTCTCTCCTTCTCTCTCTCTCTCCCTTTCTTTTGACAGTAGCTTGTGTGTGTACATAGTACATATGCGCTCGTATGTGTGTGGGAGCGCAAACAAGAGGAGAAGATGTGAGATGTTTATTTAGAAGGGTTGAGGAGAGCGAGAGGAGAATATGTGAGATGTTTATTTAGAAGGTTTGAGGAGAGCGAGAGGAGAACATGTGAGATGTTTATTTAGAAGGGTTGGGGACTGCGAGAGGAGAACATGTGAGATGTTTATTTAGAAGGGTTGAGGACTGCGAGAGGAGAATATGTGAGATGTTTATTTAGAAGGGATGAGGAGAACGAGAGGAGAATATGTGAGATGTTTATTTAGAAGGGATGAGGAGAGCGAGAGGAGAATATGTGAGATGTTTATTTAGAAGGGTTGAGGAGAGCGAGAGGAGAAAATGTGAGATGTTTATTTAGAAGGGTTGAGGAGAGCGAGAGGAGAATATGTGAGATGTTTATTTAAAAGGGTTGAGGAGAACGAGAGGAGAACATGTGAGATGTTTATTTAGAAGGGTTGAGGAGCGCGAGAAGAGAAGATGTTTACAGTTGAAGTCAGAAGTTTACATACACTTAGGTTGGAGTCATTAAAACTCGTTTTTCAACCACTCCACACATTTCTTGTTAACAAACTATAGTTTTGGCAAGTTGGTTAGGACATCTACTTTGTGCATGACAATTGTTTATAGACATATTATTTCACTTATAATTCACTGTATCACAATTCCAGTGAGTCAGAAGTTTACATACACTAAGTTGACTGTGTCTTTAAACAGCTTGGAAAATTCCAGAAAATGATGTCATGGCTTTAGAAGCTTCTGATAGGCTAATTGACATCATTTGAGTCAATTGGAGGTGTACCTGTGGATGTATTTCAAACTCAGTTCCTCTTTGCTTGACATCATGGGAAAATCAAAAGAAATCAGCCAAGACCTCAGAAAACAAATTGTAGACCTCCACAAGTCTGGTTCATTCTTGGGAGCAATTTCCAAACGCCTGAAGGTACCACGTTCATCTGTACAAACAATAGTACGCAAGTATAAACACCATGGGACCACGCAGCCGTCGTACCGCTCAGGAAGGAGACGGGTTCTGTCTCTTAGAGATGAACGTACTTTGGTGCGAAAAGTGCAAATCAATCCCAGAACAACAGCAAAGGACCTTGTGAAGATGCTGGAGGAAACAGGTACAAAAGTATCTATATCCACAGTAAAAAGCCAGACTACGGTTTGCAAGTGCACATGGGGACAAAAATTGTACTTTTTGGAGAAATGTCCTCTGGTCTGATAATAATGACCATCATTATGTTTGGAGGAAAAGGGGGAAGGCTTGCAAGCCGAAGATTACCATCCCAACCGTGAAGCACGGGGGTGGCAGCATCATGCTGTGGGGGTGCTTTGCTGCAGGAGGGACTGGGGCACTTCACAAAATAGATGGCATCATGAGGAAGGAAAATTATGTGGATATATTGAAGCAACATCTCAAGACATCAGTCAGGAAGTTAAAGCTTGGTCGCAGATGGGTCTTCCAAAAGGACAATGACTCCAAGCATACTTCCAAAGTTGTGGCAAAATGGCTTAACAACAACAAAGTCAAGGTATTGGAGTGGCCATCACAAAGCCCTGACCTCAATTCTATAGAACATTTGTGGGCAGAACTGAAAAAGCGTGTGCGAGCAAGGAGGCCTACAAACCTGACTCAGTTACACCAGCTTTGTCAGGAGGAATGGGACAAAATTCATCCAACTTCTTGTGGGAAGCTTGTGGAAGGCTACCCGAAACGTTTCACCCAAGTTAAACAATTTAAAGGCAATGCTACCAAATACTAATTGAGTGTATGTAAACTTCTGAACTACTGGGAATGTGATGAAAGAAATAAAAGCTTAAATAAATCATTCTCTCTACTATTATTCTGACATTTCACATTCTTAAAATAAAGTGGTGATCCTAACTGACCTAAGACAGGGAATTTTTCCTAGGATTAAATGTCAGGAATTGTGAAACACTGATTTTAAATGTATTTGGCTAAGGCGTATGTAAACATCCGACTTCAACTCTATTTAGAGGAGTTGAAGAGAGCGAGAGGAGAAGATGTCAGCCTGTTCTTTTCTATTATGCCACCTCTTACTGGCAGACTCACTGAGAGGCCTCTCGGGGAAATTGCCTCAGACCGGAAACTGGAAGAGAGAGAAAGAGAAAGAGAGTGTGCGAGAGAGAGAGAGCGAGAGGGAATGAGGGAGAGAGAGAGCGGGAGAGAGAGAGAGCGAGAGAGAGAGAGAGAGGGAGAGAGAGAGAGAGAGAGGGAGTGAGGGAGAGAGAGAGAGAGAGAGGGAGTGAGGGAGAGAGAGAGAGAGGGAGAGAGAGAGAGAGAGAGAGAGAGAGAGACAGGGAGTGCCTGCTTGCCTGAGTGTGTGTGTGTGTATGTCTGTGCAGTACATATCTGCATGCATGCCTGTTTCTCTCCTGTCCCATAAAAGAGGAGGTAATGTAACAGTCCTCAAAGTGAAATAAGAGCCTTATCAAGACATTATTTTCTTAATGCCTTTCTGGGTAGCTCGTTATTCCCAGTGTCACTACGCTTGCATCCCAAATGGCACCCTGTTCCCTATGGTCAAAAGTAGTATACTACGTAGGGTATAAGGTGCCTCATGCTCTCTCTCCTCTCTCTCTCTCTCTCTCTCTCTCTCTCTCTCTCTCTCTCTCTCTTCTCTCTCTCTCTTTCTCTTTCTCTTTCTTTCTCTCTCAATTCAATTTCAATTTCAATTCAATTTCAATTTCAATTTCAATTTCAATTTCAATTTCAATTTAAGGGCTTTATTGGCATGGGAAATGTGTGTTAACATTGCCAAAGCAAGTGAAGTAGATAGTAAACAAAAGTGAAATAAACAATAAATATTAACAGTAAACATTACACTCAGAAGTTTCAAAAGAATAAAGACATTTCAAATGTCATATTATGTATATATACAGTGTTGTAACAATGTGCAAATAGTTAAAGTACAAATGGGAAAATAAATAAACATAAATATGGGTTGTATTTACAATGGTGTTTGTTCTTCACTGGTTGCCCTTTTCTTGTGGCAACAGGTCACAAATCTTGCAGCTGTGATGGCACACTGTGGGTTTTCACCCAGTAGATAAGGGAGTTTATCAAAATTGGGTTTGTTTTCGAATTCTTTGTGGATCGCTGTAATCTGAGGGAAATATGTGTCTCTAATATGGTCATACATTTGGCAGGAGGTTAGGAAGTGCACCTCAGTTTCTACCTCATTTTGTGGGCAGTGTGCACATAGCCTGTCTTCTCTTGAGAGCCAGGTCTGCCTACGGCGGCCTTTCTCAATAGTCTGTACATAGTCAAAGCTTTCCTTAAGTTTGGGTCAGTCACAGTGGTCAGGTATTCTGCCACTGTGTACTCTCTGTTTAGGGCCAAATAGCATTCTAGTTTGCTCTGTTTGTTGGTTTGTTTTTTACAATGTGTCAAGTAATTCTCTTTTTGTTTTCTCATGATTTGGTTGGGTCTAATTGTGTTGTTGTTGTTGTTGTTGTCCTGGGGCTCTGTGGGGTCTGTTTGTGTTTGTGAACAGAGCCCCAGGACCAGCTTACTTAGGGGACTCTTCTCCAAGTTCATCTCTCTGTAGGTGAGGGCTTTGTTATGGAAGGTTTGGGAATCACTTCCTTTTAAGTGGTTATAGAATTTAACGGCTCTTTTCTGGATTTTGATAATTAGCGGGTATTGGCCTAATTCTGCTCTGCATGCATTATTTGGTGTTTTACGTTGTACACGGAGGATGTTTTTGCAGAATTCTGCATGCAGAGTCTCAATTTGGTGTTTGTCCCATTTTGTGAATTGTTGGTTGGTGCAATGGGTTATATAACTGATTCAAGTATTTTTGGCCAGATCCTAATTGGTATGTCAAATTTTATGTTCCTTTTGATGGCATAGATGGCCCTTCTTGCCTTGTCTCTCAGATCGTTCACAGCTTTGTGGAAGTTACCTGTGGCGCTGATGTTTAGGCCGAGGTATGTAAAGTTTTTTGTGTGCTCTAGGGCAACGGTGTCTAGATGGAATTTGTATTTGTGGTCCTGGCAACTGGACCTTTTTTGGAACACCAATATTTTTGTCTTACTGAGATTTACTGTCAGGGCCCAGGTCTGACAGAATCTGTGCAGAAGATCTAGGTGCTGCTGTAGGCCCTCCTTGGTTGGTGACAGAAGCACCAGATCATCAGCAAACAGAAGACATTTGACTTCAGATTCTAGTAGGGTGAGGCCGGGTGCTGCAGACTGTTCTAGTGCCCTCGCCAATTTGTTGATATATATGTTGAAGAGGGTGGGGCTTAAACTGCATCCCTGTCTCACCCCACGGCCCTGTGGAAAGAAATGTGTGTGTTTTTTGCCAATTTTAACCGCACACTTGTTGTTTGTGTACATGGATTTTATAATGTCGTATGTTTTTCCCCCAACCCCACTTTCCATCAATTTGTATAGCAGACCCTCATGCCAAATTGAGTCAAAAGCTTTTTTGAAATCAACAAAGCATGAGAAGACTTTGCCTTTGTTTTGGTTTGTTTGTTTGTCAATTAGGGTGTGCAGGGTGAATACGTAGTCTGTCGTACGGTAATTTGGTAAAAAGCCAATTTGACATTTGCTCAGTACATTGTTTTCACTGAGGAAATGAACTAGTCTGCTGTTAATGATAATGCAGAGGATTTTCCCAAGGTTGTTGTTGACGCATATCCCACGGTAGTTATAGGGGTCAAATTTGTCTCCACTTTTGTGGATTGGGGTGATTTGTCCTAGGTTCCAAATATTGGGGAAGATGCCAGAGGTAAGGATGATGTTAAAGAGTTTAAGTATAGCTAATTGAAATTTGTGGTCTGTATATTTTATCATTTCATTGAGGATACCATCAACACCACAGGCCTTTTTGGGTTGGAGGGTTTGTATTTTGTCCTGTAGTTCATTCAATGTAATTGGAGAATCCAGTGGGTTCTGGTAGTCTTTAATAGTTGATTCTAAGATTTGCATTTGATCATGTAAAAATGTTTTATGCTTGTTCTCTGTCATAGGGCCAAAAAGATTGGAGAAGTGGTTTACCCATTCATCTCCGTTTTGAATAGATAGCTCTTCGTGTTGTTGTTTGTTTAGTGTTTTCCAATTTTCCCAGAAGTGGTTAGAGTCTATGGATTCTTCAATTACATTGAGCTGATTTCTGACATGCTGTTCCTTCTTTTTCCATAGTATATTTCTGTATTATTTTAGTGATTCACCATAGTGAGTGAAGGCGTAGGCTCAGGTTTTCCGGGTCTCTATGTTTTTGGTTGGATAGGTTTCTCAATTTCTTTCTTAGGTTTTTGCATTCTTCATCAAACCATTTATCACTGTTGTTACTCTCTCTCTCTCTCTCTCTCTCTCTCTCTCTCTCTCTCTCTCTCTCTCTCTCTCTCTCTGTGTCTCTCTCTCTGCCCCTCTCGCTCTCTCTGCCCTCTCTCTCTGCCTCTCTGCCTCTCTGTCTCTCTCTCTCTCTCTCTCTCTCTCGTCTCTCTCTCTCTCTCTCTCTCTCTCTCTCTCTCTCTCCCTCGCTCCCTCTCTCTCGTTCTCTCTCTCTCTCTCTCTCTGTCTTTCTCTCTCTCTTTCTTTCTCTCTCTCTGCCTCGTTCCAGCTCTCTATCTCTCTCTCTCTCTGCCTTTCTCTCTCTCTCTCTCTCTGTCTCCTTCTCTCCCTCCCTTCCTCCCTCCATCCCTCTCTCCTTTTCTTTCTCTCTGGCCTCTCTGTCAGCCCTCTTTAAACATAATTATCATAATTACATAAACGCCATCTTTCTAAACTCGTGGTTGCTTTATTCTTCAACGTGGCCATTGCCTCTCTAGCCAAGTGGAACGTATTAGCACTTGGTGCTCTCGGCTTTAAATAGCATCTGTACCATGGACATGGGAAACGACTGCAGTGTACCGGGTGAAGTCGTTTCTGAGGACAACATTGGGTTTCTAGTCAGATGTGTATGTATAGTCCTAACACTCCTCATGACTTCCAGTTCGTACAGACAGTTTCAAGACACACAAGTCTCTCGGGTCCACATACACACACACACACACACACACACACACACACACACACACACACACACACACACACACACACACACACACTCTCTCTCTCTCACACACACACACACACACACACACACACAGACACGCACACACACAAACACACACACAAGAACACACACACACAGACAGAGACAGACACACAGACACACACACTTTAGTCTCCACATGACATGCGTCGTCTTTAAGAGTACGACAGAGTAATATGAGAAGTAACAAATGTCAGGATGCCACATGTAGCCTGGTAAAGTCAACTAGCTCTCACATCCTCACATCAGAATTAGACGTTCATCCATGTTTCTTAAACGTCAAATTTCAAAATGTTTAAGGTTAAGTTCAGGCATTAACTCCAAGTGGTTAATGTTAGGGTTAAGTTTAGGCATTAACTCTGAAATCTTAAGGGTAGCTTAACTCATTAACTCTGAATGGTGAAGGTAAGGGTTAAGGTTTGGGATAGGCTTAAAACAATAATCTCAAAAACAAGTTTCTATCGCTGGATTCAAACTTGCAACATTTAACTGCACTCACTGTTGCCCTTAGTGGCCGGTTTCCACATCATCTCCCAATGTACTCAGACATGGATAGACGTCGAATACGGACTTGACTAAGCTATAGCTCTCCCTATCTAATTAAGCAATAAGGCCCGAGGGGGTGTGGTATATTGCCAATATACCACAGCTAAGGGATGTTCTTAGCACGAAACAACGCGGATTAACTGGATACAGCCCTTAGCCGTGGTATATTGGCAATATGTCACAAATCCCCAAGGTACCTTAATGCTATTATATACTGGTTACCAACGTAACTAGAGCAATAAAAATAAACGTTTTGTCATACTTGTGGTATACGGTCTGATACACCACGGCTTTCAGCCAATCAGCATTCAGGGCTGGACCCACCCAGTTTAAAATCTAGCATAGTATTAAATCCCTACGTAACATATTCCCTACAGGACTATTATGTTATATTATAAATGTATATATACATATATATATATATATATATATATATATATATACTACATGAGTCCATATGTGTAATTTCATAGTTTTGATGTCTTCACTATTATTCTACAATGTAGAAAATAGTAACAACAATGAAAAACCCTTGAATGAGTAGGTGTGTCCAAACTTTTGACTGGTGCTGTTTATATATATACAGTACCAGTGCTGATTGCCCTTATATATATATATATATATATATATATATATATATATATATATATATATATATATATATGTAAATATACATTAACATTATTACTCTCAAAAACCTTGAGGAAAATGTTTATATAGATATAGGGCTGGACCCACCCAGTTTATAATCTAGCTGTCACGCTCGTTGATTAACGGGACGGACCAAAACGCAGCGTGAAATGCATCCATGTTTATTGAACTTAATAAACATACAAAAAACAACGAAACGTGACGTCGGAAGGCTATACACACAAGCCACACTAACCGAACACAAACAAAAACCCACAACACAGGCAGGAAAACTGGCTGCCTAAGTATGATCCCCAATCAGAGACAACGAGCGACAGCTGCCTCTGATTGGGAACCACACCCGGCCAAACATAGAAATACAAACATAGATATTCACACCCTGACCAAACTAGCTAGAGTTATATAGGCCAGGGCGTGACAGTACCCCCCCCCCCCCAAAGGTGCGGACTCCGGCCGCACAAACTTGACTGAATAGGGGAGGGTCCGGGTGGGCCTCCAGCCTCGGTGGCGGCTCCGGCTCCGGAGTGGAGCCGCTGACCGGAGCTGGATCAGGGCGTGACACTAGCATAGTAATAAATCCCTACGTAACATATTCCCTACAGGATGATTATGTTCTATTATAAATGTATATATATATATATTATAATAGTACACATTATGTAGTACAGAACACACCAATTAGAGGACATCATGTAGGTTGAGCTGATCACATCTCTACTGGTAGCCACATGTAGCTTTTCACTTCAGTTTCTATGTCAATTTGTCATGTTTTCAAGTTATCTTCTATGTACCTGTGTGTAATATAGAGGGAGAGAAATATTGTTAGAGTACAGTGTGTTGGAGAGGGAGAGCAAGAGAGAGAAAGAGAGAGAGAAAGAGAGTTAGAGAGTGAGTAAGAGAGAGAGAGAGGGAGAGAGAGAGAGAGAGAGAGAGAGAGAGAGAGAGAGAGAGAGAGAGAGAGAGAGAGAGAGAGAGAGAGAGAGAGAGAGAGAGAGAGAGAGAGAGAGAGAGAGAGAGAGAGAGAGAGAGAGAGAGAGAGAGAGAGAGAGAGAGAGAGAGAGAGAGAGAGAGAGAGAGAGAGGGAGAGGGGAAACTGAGCGAGAACCTCTTATCATGTGCTTGACTTAAAATGATGACCATTTTAAAGGTCAGACCAAAGTATTTCAGCTCACCGTGTTCAAAACGCTGCTCACGAAATGTCCTCACCTCATTGCAATAACAACTCTAAATGTTCTCTGGCAAAAAATAAATCTGTACAAAAACAGAATAAGTTAAAACTGAGGGATATTCCGAGAAGTATGATAGCTACCAATTATGATAATTATGATAAATGCTACTACAGGTTCTTGTCTTGACCTTGGTTTGACATGTCTTTTCATGTCTTACTGAGAGAAAATATTAATTTTCCTCATCAGAAGCCGCAGCAGTCTAACTATGAGGAACTGACCACAATTACCCAACGCAGAGAGATCTCAGTGTCTATGAACCAAAGTGAACCAGCACCACTATGAAGAGAGGAGAAGAGGACTGCAGAACTTTAACTTTAATTTACTCTTTTATGTTCAATCACACTGCTTTCATGACGGCCGATTCTAGAGTTGCTTTCGGAAGCACACGAAACACAACACTGTGTGTAGATTTGTAGATTTCTAAACAGCGCCGGAGAAGATGGCTGCCGTTTTACAGCCCTCTAACCAATTGTACTATTATGTGTGTTTTTCCGCGTTATTTGTAATTTATTTTGTACATAATGTTTATGCCATCGTCTCTTATAACCAAAAAGAGCTTCTGGATATCAGGACAGCGATTACTCACCTCGCATTGGACGAAGACTTTTTCTTCAACGAGTCGGACGCGAAGGATATTCTACAGACACCCGGCAAGGCCCAGATCCCCGTCATTCGCCTGAGGAAGAGACGGAGATATCGTGGACGTAGGTCGGGGTGCCTTGTAAGGATCCGACGGCGAGCGAGTAAACTGCCTCTCCCATCAATACTATTAGCCAACGTTCAATCTTTTGAGAATAAAATTGACGATTTAAGATTACGGTTATCCTACCAACGGGACATTAAAAACTGTAATATCTTATGTTTCACGGAGTCGTGGCTGAACGACAACAATGATACCATTCAGCTAGCAGGCTACACGCTACATCGGCAGGACAGAACGGCTGGCTCCGGTAAGACAAAGGGTGGCGGTCTCTGTATATTTGTAAACAACAGCTGGTGTACAAAATCAAATACTAAGGAAGTCTCGAGGTTTTGCTCGCCTGAGGTAGAGTATCTTATGATAAGCTGTAGACCACACTATTTACCAAGAGAGTTTTCAGCTATATTTTTCATAGCTGTCTATTTACCACCACAAACCAATGCTGGCATTAAGATTGCACTGAATGAGTTGTACAAGGCCATTAATCAACAGGAAAACGCTCATCCAGATGCAGCGCTCCTAGTGGCCGGGGACTTTAATGCAGGGAAACTTAAATCCGTTCTACCTAATTTCTACCAGCATGTCAAATGTGCAACCAGAGGGAAAAAAACTCTAGACCACCTTTACTCCACACACAGAGACGCATACAAAGCTCTCCCTCGCCCTCCATTTGGCAAATCTGACCATAACTCTATCCTCCTGATTCCTGCTTATAAGCAAAAACTGAAGCAGGAAGCACCAGTGATTCGGTTAATAAAAAAGTGGTCAGATGACGCAGATGCCAAGCTACAGGACTGTTTTGCTAGCACAGACTGGAACATGTTCCGGGATTCTTCAGACAGCATTGAGGAGTACACCACATCAGTCACTGGCTTCATCAATAAGTGCATCGATGATGTCGTCCCCACAGTGACCGTACGTACATACCCCAACCAGAAGCCATGGATTACAGGCAACATCCGCACTGAGCTAAAGGGTAGAGCTGCCGCTTTCAAGGAACGGGACTCTAACCCGGAAGCTTATAAGAAATCCCGCTATGACCTCCGACGAACCATCAAACAGGCAAAGAGTCAATACAGGTCTAAGATTGAATCATACTACACTGGCTCTGACGCTCGTCGGATGTGGCAGGGCTTGAAAACTATTACAGACTACAAAGGGAAGCACAGCCGCGAGCTGCCCAGTGACACAAGCCTACCAGACGAGCTAAACCACTTCTATGCTCGCTTCGAGGCAAGCAACACTGAAGCATGCATGAGAGCACCAGCTGTTCCGGACGACTATGTGATCACGCTCTCCGTAGCCGATGTGAGTAAGACTTTTAAGCAAGTCAACATTCACAAGGCCGCTGGGCCAGACGGATTACCAGGGCGTGTACTCCGAGCATGTGCTGACCAACTGGCAAGTGTCTTCACTGACATTTTCAACATGTCCCTGACCGAGTCTGTAATACCAACATGTTTCAAGCAGACCACCATAGTCCCCGTGCCCAAGAACTCTAAGATAACCTGCCTAAATGACTACCGACCCGTGGCACTGACGTCTGTAGCCATGAAGTGCTTTGAAAGACTGGTCATGGCTCACATCAACAGCATAATCCCAGAAACCCTAGACCCACTCCAATTTGCATACCGCCCCAACAGATCCACAGATGATGCAATCTCTATCGCACTCCACACTGCCCTTTCCCACCTGGACAAGAGGAACACCTACGTGAGAATGCTATTCATTGACTACAGCTCAGCATTCAACACCATAGTGCCCTCTAAGCTCATCACTAAGCTAAGGATCCTGGGACTAAACACCTCCCTCTGCAACTGGATCCTGGACTTCCTGACGGGCCGCCCCAGGTGGTAAGGGTAGGTAACAACACATCTGCCACACTGATCCTCAACACGGGGGGGCCCCTCAGGGGTGCGTGCTCAGTCCCCTCCTGTACTCTCTGTTCACCCATGACTGCATGGCCAGGCACGACTCCAACACCATCATTAAGTTTGCCGACGACACAACAGTGGTAGGCCTGATCACCGACAACGATGAGACAGCCTATAGGGAGGAGGTCAGAGATCTGGCCGTGTGGTGCCAGGACAACAACCTCTCCCTCAACGTGACCAAGACAAAGGAGATGATTGTGGACTACAGGAAAAAAAAGAGGACTGAGCACGCCCCCATTCTCATCGACGGGGCTGTAGTGGAACAGGTTGAGAGCTTCAAGTTCCTTGGTGTCCACATCACCAACGAACTATCATGGTCCAAGCACACCAAGACAGTCGTGAAGAGGGCACGACAAAGCCTATTCCCCTCAGGAGACTAAAAAGATTTGGCATGGGTCCTCAGATCCTCAAAAATTCTACAGCTGCACCATCGAGAGCATCCTGACTGGTTGCATCACCGCCTGGTATGGCAACTGCTTGGCCTCTGACCGCAAGGCACTACAGAGGGTAGTGCGTACGGCCCAGTACATCACTGGGGCAAAGCTCCCTGCCATCCAAGACCTCTATACCAGGCGGTGTCAGAGGAAGGCCCTCAAAATTGTCAAAGACTCCAGCCACCCTAGTCATAGACTGTTCTCTCTGCTACCGCACGGCAAGCGGTACCGGAGTGCCAAGTCTAGGTCCAAAAGACTTCTCAACAGCTTCTACCCACAAGCCATAAGACTCCTGAACAGCTAATCATGGCTACCCGGACTATTTGCACTGCCCCCCCACCCCATCCTTTTTACGCTGCTGCTACTCTGTTAAGTATTTATGCATAGTCACTTTAACTCTACCCACATGTACATATTACCTCAACTACCTCAACTAGCCGGTGCCCCCGCACATTGACTCTGCACCGTTACCCCCTGTATATATAGCCTCCCTACTGTCACTTTATTTTACTTCTGCTCTTTGTTTTTCTCAACACTTTTTTTTTTTTTGTTGTTGTTTTATTCTTACTTTTTTGTTTAAAATAAACGCACTGTTGGTTAAGGGCTGTAAGTAAGCATTTCACTGTAATGTCTGCACTTGTTGTATTCGGCGCATGTGACCAATAAAATTTGATTTGATTTGATTTGATTTGTTTGAAAGTTTTCCACCATTTAGATGTAGCGTAACAAAAAACAACTTCATAAGATTGTGATGGTTTAAAGAGGGGCCGCAATTTCCACTTTTGGCATATACTGTCTCATTTCATAATTTTCATGTATTTTAAATGTTGTTATGTGGGTAAACATTTCAACTACTATAGCTACGATAAAATAGACAAGATCCACTGTAGATAAACAGCTCACTTCGTATGATCTGCCTGCTCCTTTACCATTTAAAAAAAATGTTCTCTCTCTCTCTCTCTCTCTCTCTCTCTCTCTCTCTCTCTCTCTCTCTCTCTCTCTCTCTCTCTCTCTCTCTCTCTCTCTGTCTCTCTCAATTCAAATACATTTAATTCAAAGGGCTTCATTGGCATGGGAAACATATGTTTACATTGCCAAAACAAGTGAAATAGATAATAAACAAAAGTGAAATAAAGTATAAAAGGGAAAATAAATAAACATAAATATGGATTGTATTTACAATGGTGTTCTGCACAGTTTGCCCTTTTCTTGTGGCAACAGGTCACAAATATTGCTGCTGTGATGGCACACTGTGGAAATTTCACACAATTGACTATGCTCACTGAGTCTGTACATTGTCAAAGCTTTGCTTAATTTTGGGTCAGTCACAGTGGTCAGGTATTTTGCCACTGTGTACTCTCTGTTTAGGGGCAAATAACATTCCAGGTTGCTCTATTTTTTGGTAAATTTGTTCCAATGTGTCAAGTAATTATCTTTTTGTTTTCTCATGATTTGGTTGGGTCTAATTGTGTTGCTGTTGCTGTCCTGGGGCTCTGTGGGGTCTGTTTGTGTTTGTGAACATAGCCCCAGGACCAGCTTGCTTAGGGGACTCTTCTCTAGGTTAATCTCTCTGTAGGGTATGGATTTGTTACGGAAGGTTTGGGGATCGCTTCCTTTTAGGTGGTTGTAGAATTTAACATCTCTTTTCTGGATTTTGATCATTAGCGCGCATCGGCCTAATTCTGCTCTGCATTAATTATTTTGTGTTTTTCATTGTACACGGAATATGTTGTTTTCTGCATGCAGAGTCTCAATTTGGTGTTTGTCCCGTTTTGGAAATTATTGGTTGGTGAGCGGACACCAGACCTCACAACCATGAAGGGCAATGGGTTGTACAACTGATTCAAGTATTTTTAACCAGATCCTAATTGGGATGTCAAATTATATGTTCCTTTTGTTGGCATAGAAGGCAGTTCTTGCCTTGTCTCTCAGATCGTTCACAGCTTTGTGGAAGTTTCCTTCTGGTGCTGATGTTTAGGCCGAGGTATGTATAGTTTTTTGTGTGCTCTAGGGCAACGGTGTCTAGATGGAATTTGTATTTGTGGTCCTGGCAACTGGACCTTTTTTGGAACTATTTATTTTTGTCTTACTGAGATTTACTGTAAGGGCCCAGGTCTGACAGAATCTGTGCAGAAGATCTAGGTGCTGCTGTAGGCCCTCCTTGGTTGGGGACAGAAGCACCAGATCATCAGCAAACAGAAGACATTTGACTTCAGATTCTAGTAGGGTGAGGCCGGGTGCTGCAGACTCTAGTGCCCTCGCTAATTCGTTGATAAAAATGTTGAAGAGGGTGGGGCTCAAGCTGCATCCCTGTCTCACCCCACAGCCCTGTAGAAGGAAATGTGTGTGTTTTTTTGCCAATTCTAACTGCTCAATTGTTGTTTGTGTAGATGGATTTTAGCAGACCCTCATGCCAAAATGAATCAAAAGCTTTATCGAAATCAACAAAGCATGAGAAGACTTTTCCTTTGTTTTGTTTTGATTGTTTGTCAATTAGGGTGTGCAGGGTGAATACGTGGTCTGTCGTAAGGTAATTTGGTAAAAAGCCAATTTGACATTTGCTCAGTACATTGTTTTCACTGAGGAAATGTACGAGTCTGCTGTATATGATAATGCAGAAGAATTTTCAAAGGTTGCTCATGACGCATATCCCACAGTAGTTTTTGGTGTCAAAGTTTTATCCACTTTTGTGGATTGGGGCGATCAGTCCTTGGTTCCAGATATTGGGGAAGATGCCAGAGCTAAGGGTGATGTTAAATAGTTTAACTATAGCCAATTGGAATTTGAGGTCTGTATATTTTATACTTTAATTTAGGATACCATCAACACCACAGGCCTTTTTGGGATGGAGGGTTTGTATTTTGTCCTGTAGTTCTCTCTCTCTCTCTCTCTCTCTCTCTCTCTCTCTCTCCCGCTCTCTCTCTCTCTCTCTCTCTCTCTCTCTCTCTCTCTCTCTCTCTCTCTCTCTCTCTCTCTCTCTCTCTCTCTCTCTCTCTCTCTCTCTCTCTCTCTCTCTCTCTCTCTCTCTCTCTCTCTCTCTCTCTCTCTTTCTCTCTCTCTCTCTCGGGTTCATGTCCGGGCTCTAGCTGGGCCACTCATGGACATTCAGAGACTTGCTCTGAAGCAACTCTTGCATTGTCTTGGCAGTGTGCTTAGGGTTGTTGTCCTGTTGGAAGGTGAACCTTCGCCCCAGTCTGAGGTCCTGAGCACTCTGGAGCAGGTTTTCATCAATGATCTCTCTGTACTTTGTTCTGTTCATATTTCCCTCAATCCTGACTAGTCTCCCAGTCCCTGCCGCTGAAAACATCCCCACAGCATGATGCTGCCACCACCATGCTTCACCGTAGGGATGGTGGCAGGTTTCCTCAAGATATGACGCTTGGCATTCAGGCCAAAGAGTTCAATCTTGGTTTCATCAGACCAGATAATATAGTTTCTCATGGTCTGAGAGTCTTTAGGTGCCTTTTGGCAAACTCCAAGCAGGTTGTCATGTGCCTTTTACTGATGAGTGGCTTCTGTCTGGCCTGATTGTTGGAGTTCTGCAGAAATGGTTGTCCTTCCTGAAGGTTATCCCTTCTCCACAAAGGAACTCTGGAGCTCTGTCAGAGTGACCATAGGGTTCTTGGTCACCTCCCTGACCAAGGCCCTTCTTCCGTGATTGCTCAGTTTGGCTGGGCGGCCAGCTCTAAGAAGAATCTTGGTGGTTCCAAACTTCTTCCATTTAAGGAGGCCACTGTGTTCTTGGGGACCTTCAATGCTACAAATATTTGTTGGTACCTTTCCCCAGATCTGTGCCTCCATACAATCCTTTCTCGGAGCTCTACGGACAATTCCTTTGACCTCATGACTTGGATTTTGCTCTGACATGCACTGTAAACTGTGGGCCCTTATATAGACAGGTGTGTGCCTTTCCAAATCATGTCCAATCAATTTAATTTACCACAGGTGGACTCCAATCAAGTTGTACAAACATCTCAAGGTTGATCAGTGGAAACAAGATGCACCTGAGCTCAATTTCGAGTCTCATAGCAAAGGGTCTGAATACTTATGTAAATAAGGTATTTCTGTTCTTTATTTGTAATTGCAAAAAATTGGAAAAACCTGTTTTCACCTTGTCATTATGGGGTATTGTGTGTAGATTGATGAGGATTTGTATTTATTTAATCAATTTTAGAATAAGGCTGTAACTGTAACATAACCAATGTGGAAAAGTTAAGGGGTCTGAAAACTTTCCGAATGCACTGTATCATAAAGCAAGAGCTAGTTTTGATCCAGCTGGAGGTTGTTGACACTGCAGCCGTATGGCCCTGTAGGTCTTCAGCGATCCCAGCAGGGCTGGTTAGGGCTGTGATATGTCTGGGTGTCTAAAACCATGTATGTAAGGAATACCCTGTATTAGTAATGGATGGAGAACAATATGAGACAACGATGCTTCATTGAGGATGGGACGGCATTGTGGCTGAGCGGGTGAAGGAAGAGAGGGAGGAGAGGAGAAGTTCCTGTACTTTCGCCCTACAGACAGAGAGAGGGAAAGAGAGTTGGACAAACAGACAGCCAGCCAGAAAGAACAGTCAGACAGCCAGTCAGAAAGAACAGTCAGACAGCCAGTCAGAAAGAACAGTCAGACAGCCAGCCAGAAAGAACAGTCAGACAGCCAGCCAGAAAGAACAGTCAGACAGCCAGTCAGAAAGAACAGTCAGACAGCAAGTCAGAAAGAACAGTCAGACAGCCAGCCAGAAAGAACAGTCAGACAGCCAGCCAGAAAGAACAGTCAGACAGCCAGTCAGAAAGAACAGTCAGACAGCCAGCCAGAAAGAACAGTCAGACAGCCAGCCAGAAAGAACAGTCAGACAGCCAGTCAGAAAGAACAGTCAGACAGCCAGCCAGAAAGAACAGTCAGACAGCCAGCCAGAAAGAACAGTCAGACAGCCAGTCAGAAAGAACAGTCAGACAGCCAGTCAGAAAGAACAGTCAGACAGCCAGCCAGAAAGAACAGTCAGACAGCCAGCCAGAAAGAACAGTCAGACAGCCAGTCAGAAAGAACAGTCAGACAGCCAGTCAGACATTCAGACACTCAGAGAGAGAGAGAGTCAGAAAGACAGACAGGTCCATTAGGAGAGAGAGAGAGTCAGAAAGACAGACAGGTCCATTAGGAGAGAGAGAGAGTCAGAAAGACAGACAGGTCCATTAGGAGAGAGAGAGAGTCAGAAAGACAGACAGGTCCATTAGGAGAGAGAGAGAGTCAGAAAGACAGACAGGTCCATTAGGAGAGAGAGAGAGTCAGAAAGACAGACAGGTCCATTAGGAGAGAGAGAGAGTTAGAAAGACAGACAGGTCCATTAGGAGAGAGAGAGAGTCAGAAAGACAGACAGGTCCATTAGGAGAGAGAGAGAGTCAGAAAGACAGACAGGTCCATTAGGAGAGAGAGAGAGTCAGAAAGACAGACAGGTCCATTAGGAGAGAGAGAGAGTCAGAAAGACAGACAGGTCCATTAGGAGAGAGAGAGAGTCAGAAAGACAGACAGGTCCATTAGGAGAGAGAGAGAGTCAGAAAGACAGACAGGTCCATTAGGAGAGAGAGAGAGTCAGAAAGACAGACAGGTCCATTAGGAGAGAGAGAGAGTTAGAAAGACAGACATGTCCATTAGGAGAGAGAGAGAGTCAGAAAGACAGACAGGTCCATTAGGAGAGAGAGAGAGTCAGAAAGACAGACAGGTCCATTAGGAGAGAGAGAGAGTCAGAAAGACAGACAGGTCCATTAGGAGAGAGAGAGAGTCAGAAAGACAGACAGGTCCATTAGGAGAGAGAGAGAGTCAGAAAGACAGACAGGTCCATTAGGAGAGAGAGAGAGTCAGAAAGACAGACAGGTCCATTAGGAGAGAGAGAGAGTCAGAAAGACAGACAGGTCCATTAGGAAAGAGAGAGAGTCAGAAAGACAGACAGGTCCATTAGGAGAGAGAGAGAGTCAGAAAGACAGACAGGTCCATTAGGAGAGAGAGAGAGTCAGAAAGACAGACAGGTCCATTAGGAGAGAGAGAGAGTCAGAAAGACAGACAGGTCCATTAGGAGAGAGAGAGAGTCAGAAAGACAGACAGGTCCATTAGGATCAGTATTGCCCTCCACCTGTGCGTGCACTGGGTGCAGAAACAGAGTGTTTGGCCACCAAAGTGCTATTGATCAGATCATAATGTTATCTCCTCCACTCCAGAGTGTATAAGTCAGGGCTTCAGATCATAGTGTTATCTCCTCCACTCCAGAGTGTATAAGTCATGTCTTCAGATCATAGTGTTATCTCCTCCACTCCAGAGTGTATAAGTCAGGGCTTCAGATCATAGTGTTATCTCCTCCACTCCAGAGTGTATAAGTCAGGGCTTCAGATCATAATGTTATCTCCTCCACTCCAGAGTGTATAAGTCATGTCTTCAGATCATAGTGTTATCTCCTCCACTCCAGAGTGTATAAGTCATGTCTTCAGATCATAGTGTTATCTCCTCCACTCCAGAGTGTATAAGTCATGTCTTCAGATCATAGTGTTATCTCCTCCACTCCAGAGTGTATAAGTCAGGGCTTCAGATCATAGTGTTATCTCCTCCACTCCAGAGTGTATAAGTCATGTCTTCAGATCATAGTGTTATCTCCTCCACTCCAGAGTGTATAAGTCAGGGCTTCCCTCAGGGACCTATGGGGTGTTTGTGTGTTAGTGTGTGTGTGTGTGTGTGTGTGTGTGTGTTTGTGTGTGTGTGTGTGTGTTTGTGTGTGCTTGTGTGTGTGTGTGTGTGTGTGTGTGTGTGTGTGTGTGTGTGTGTGTGTGTGTGTGTGTGTGTGTGTGTGTGTGTGTGTGTGTGTGTGTGTGTGTGTGTACAAGCGAGCATGCAACCCAACAAAGACGGCTTGACAAGCCAATGTGCTAATGACCTGCTGTGTCAAGCCATTGACCCTCTCTTTAACACAGCGTGATCTGCTGTATCAATCCATTGACCCTCTCTATAATACAGAGGGATCTGCTGTGTCAAGCAATTAACCCTCTCTATAATACAGAGTGATCTGCTGTGTCAAGCAATTAACCCTCTCTATAATACAGAGTGATCTGCTGTGTCAAGCAATTAACCCTCTCTATAATACAGAGTGATCTGCTGTGTCAAGCAATTAACCCTCTCTATAATACAGAGTGATCTGCTGTGTCAAGCAATTAACCCTCTCTATAATACAGAGTGATCTGCTGTGTCAAGCAATTAACCCTCTCTATAATACAGAGTGATCTGCTGTGTCAAGCAATTAACCCTCTCTATAATACAGAGTGATCTGCTGTGTTAAGCAATTAACCCTCTCTATAATACAGAGTGATCTGCTGTGTCAAGCAATTAACCCTCTCTATAATACAGAGTGATCTGCTGTGTCAAGCAATTAACCCTCTCTATAATACAGAGTGATCTGCTGTGTCAAGCAATTAACCCTCTCTATAATACAGAGTGATCTGCTGTGTCAAGCAATTAACCCTCTCTATAATACAGAGTGATCTGCTGTGTTAAGCAATTAACCCTCTCTATAATACAGAGTGATCTGCTGTGTCAAGCAATTAACCCTCTCTATAATACAGAGTGATTAGTCAGCATGTTAGTTCAAGCCTGTTCAAGTCAATAATGTGTTTACAGAGAAATAGCATTGTATTTGGTCAAACACCATTGCTTCCAACAGTTTGCTAAGAGCTGGCAGTAAGCTGATAGGTCTACATTTAGAACCAGTAAAGGCAGCTTTACCATTCTTGGGTAGCGGAATTACTTTGGCTTCCCTCCAGGCCTGAGGACAAATACTTTCCTCTTGTTTACCAATACATCTCTTGTTTACCAATACCTATTTTGTTTACCAATACATCTCTTGTTTACAAATACATATCTTGTTTGCCAATACATCTCTTGTGTACAAATACCTCTCTTGTTTACTCTCTGAAGTCAAAGTCAGACTTCAATCTATTCTGCTTTGAGTTTGGGATGTACAGTAGACACATTGTGACTTCATCTGTCTGTCAGATCTGAAGTTGATGAGCGAAGAGAAAGAAGGAGAGAGAGATGGAGGGATCAATGAGGGATCTTTCTCACCTCTTCTCCTCCATCAGTCACTCCTTCTCTAAGCTGTGTTGGGGCCTGTTGATTGGGTGTAATGCATCACTTTCATTTACTGCTCACTGCAATCCTTCATTTCCTACCATGATAAGATGAAGGTGAGAGAGAGAGACAGAGAGAGAGAGAGAGAGAGAGAGAGAGAGAGAGAGAGAGAGAGAGAGAGAGAGAGAGAGAGGAGAGAGAGAGAGAGGGACAGAGAGAGAGAGAGAGAGAGAGAGAGAGAGAGAGAGAGAGAGCGAGAGAGGGAGACAGAGAGAGAGACAGAGAGAGAGAGAGAGAGAGAGAGAGAGAGAGAGAGAGAGAGAGAGAGAGAGAGAGAGAGAGAGAGAGAGAGAGAGGGAGACAGAGAGAGAGAGAGAGAGAGAGAGAGGGAGACAGAGAGAGAGAGAGAGAGCGAGAGGGAGAGAGAGAGAGTAATTTACTGTGTCAAGCCATTAACCCTCTCTATAATACAAAGAAGCTCCTCAAGGACAACCCAGAGATACTATTTGCTGACTGCTACAAAGAGGGGAACGCAAGCAATTTCATTTTCCACACAGACCATCCCCTGGCATGGCACAGTGCTATATGAGCACACTACCCCTATGTCAAGAGAGAGGGTATTGGCCCAGGGTGGAAACTCAGAATACTAGACATTGAGGAAATTGAAATAACATCTGTCAACGTTTACAAGTCTGGGACAGCAATGGTGCACGGCATTCCTCATGCAGTTTCAGCAGGACTTTTACTTGATCAAAGAGAGAGCACAGCAGGAACATCTCTCTCTCAGTGATGACTCCCCCATCCTGAGTGAATCTGATCACACCTCTTCAAACTGTCCTGCAGACAAGGATAGTCACCCCCCAGCACTGAACACACCCAGGTCCCACATCAACACACTGGTCCTCCATCATTGAGAGGGATACATTCACAGAGCTGGAGAGAGTCATGGTGGAGCTCAGAGAGCTAGTCCACACAATCCAGACAGAACAGATCCACAAAACAGACCAGCATAACAACACCCCACCAACAATACCCGGAGGGCTGAAGGTGGAGATGGACGTTTGTCTGAGAGAGCTGGCTGCACTCCGGACTGAGGTGAGAGAACTTAAGGAGGAGAGAGAGAAACACATGGCACAGCTAAATGCAGTGAAGGAGGAGGGAGAGGAACACATGGTACAGCTAACAGCAGTGAAGGAGGAGAGAGAGGAACACATGGTACAGCTAACAGCAGTGAAGGAGGAGGTGAGAAGGCTGTGGTGTGACAGAGAGCAGGACACTCCCCCAGAGAAGCAAGCAGAACAGCCCATCTCAGACCCGGACCACAACATCACAATGGGACAGACAACACAGGACCCATCAACCCAACAGACCCCACCCCCACCTAACAGCCCCACTGTCATCTCCCCTGATAGCTCTCCTGACAACCCCCACACATCCACTGAGGATACACAAAAGCCAGAAATTGTGCTCCTCATTGACTCAAATGGCAAATACCTTCAAGAGAATACACCAGCAGGAAAGGGTGGCCAAAGCACTCAAGGGAGTGATTGAAAAAGCTTCTTCCACTTTCCCCAACGCACAAGCGGTTATCTCCGCCCTGCTACCACGAAAAGACATTCACCTTGCCACCATACATCGGGTGAACGCAAGCATTTCCCGGGACTGTGCCTCAGAACCTAATGTCTACCTGGCCCATCACTCCACCCTGGACTTGAACAGCCTTTATGACATTTACATTACATTTTAGTCATTTTAGCAGACGCTCTTATCCAGAGCGACTTACAGTTAGTGAATAC
This sequence comes from Coregonus clupeaformis, assembly GCF_020615455.1. NCBI lineage: Eukaryota > Metazoa > Chordata > Actinopteri > Salmoniformes > Salmonidae > Coregonus > Coregonus clupeaformis. Next base: position 4,205,543 of record NC_059220.1, read on the forward strand.
ATATATATATTTTTTTATACTGGCCCCCCGTGGGACTCGAACCCACAACCCTGGCGTTGCAAACGCCATGCTCTATCAACTGAGCTACATCCCTGCCGGCCATTCCCTCCCCTACCCTGGACGACGCTGGGCCAATTGTGCGCCGCCCAGTCGCGGCCGGCTGCGACAGAGCCTGGATTCGAACCAGGATCTCTAGTGGCACAGTTAGCACTGCGATGCAGTGCCTTAGACCACTGCGCCACTCAGGAGTAAAGGTCCACCTCTACAAGGCAGCAATTCCAACTTTTGCCAGGACCCTGAAGGACGTCACCATCAACCGTAACCCCAGCATCTCACACAGGAGCAACAGAGCAACGGACACCCCGCGCAGACCAGCGAGATACCCTCCTAGACCTGCAAGACCCCCTCGCGAAAGACCTGCACAGAAAGAACCCACGTCAAGAGGACCTACACCCAGACCCTAGCTTCACCAGCCACACCCCAACCAGCTGAGACCACCCCAAACAAATCCTGGCAACAACATATTTAGGCCCCTTCAGATCAGACCTATGCCCCTTCTGCCCACCCCATGCCCCCCGCCCCTGCAGCAAGGACCTCAACATGACAGCAGCACATATGCCCAGGCTGTGAGCAGAGCAAAAGGCCCAACCCCCACTAATACACCCCCCCAAGCCCCATCCTGAGACCTAAGAGGTATGTATCAGATGCTCAACATGCTCTGCTCACACCTACTGTAATGGTCCGGGCCAAAACCACATGAAAACAACACTAGACACTATGGAACACAAAGCTTTTACTATCTCATCCTGGAATATACAAGGTCTGAGGTCATCTGCCTTTGGCCTAAAGAGCAGGAACCCAGACTTCATCAAAGAAATTGGAAATACAGACATTGTCATCCTACAAGAAACATGGTATAGAGGAGACGGACCCACTGGTTGCGATCTAGGTTACAGAGAGCTGGTAGTCCCATCCACCAAACTACCAGGTGTGAAACAGGGAAGAGACTATGCTAATTTGGTACAGAGCAGACCTAAATCACTCTATAAAATTATTAAAAAGAGGAATATTTGACATCTGGCTAGAAATTAAGAAGGAAATTATATCAACAGAGAACAATGTCCTCATGTGTGCTACCTATATCTCCCCAATAGAATCCCATTACTTTAACGATGACAGCTTCTCCATCCTAGAGGGAGAGATGAACAATTTCCAGGCCCAGGGACATGTACTAGTCTGTGGCGACCCAAATGCCAGAACTGTACAAGAACCTGGCACTCAGTGGGACAAACACCTACCAAGAGGTGACAGTATTCCATCCCAAATACGCCCCCCTAGACACAACTATGACAAAACAACCAACACAAATAGGTCACAACTCCTGCAGCTCTGTCGCATGCTGGGTCTGTACATAGTCAATGGTAGGCTTCGAGGAGACTCCTATGGTAGGTACACCTACAGCTCATCCCTTGGCAGTTGTACTGTAGATTACTTTATCACTGACCTCAACCCAGAGTCTCTCAGAGCGTTCACAGTCAGCCCACTGACACCCCTATCAGATCACAGGAAAAATCACAGTCTACCTGAACAGAGCAATACTCAATCATGAGGCATCAAAGCCAAAGGAAACACACAATATTAAGAAATGCTATAGATGGAAGGAAAGCAGTGTAGAAACCTACTAAAAAACAATTAGGCAACAACAAATTAAATCCCTTTTAGACAACTTCCTGGACAAAACGTTTCACTGTAATAGTGAAGGTGTAAACTTGGCAGTAGAAAGCCTAAACAGTATATTTGACCTTTTAGCTTCCCTATAATCTAAACTATTCAATTAGACAACCTAAGAAAATTAACAGCAATGACAAATGGTTTGATGAAGAATGCAAAAACCTAAGAAAGAAATTGAGAAACCTATCTAACCAAAAACATAGAGACCCCGAAAATCTGAGCCTACGCCTTCACTATGATGAATCACTAAAACAATACAGAAATACACTACGGAAAAAGAGGGAACAGCACGTCAGAAATCAGCTCAATGTAATTGAAGAATCCATAGAATCTAACCACTTCTGGGAAAAATTGTAACACACTAAACAAACAACAACACGAAGAGTTATCTATCCAAAATGGACGTGTGTGGATGAACAACTTCTCTAATCTTTTTGGCTCTGTAACAAAGAACAAACAGCAAAAACATATACGTGATCAATTACAAATCTTAGAATCAGCTATTAAAGACTACCAGAACCCACTGGATTCTCCAATTACATTGAATGAACTACAGGGCAAAATACAAACCTGCCAACCCAAAAAGGTCTGTGGTGTTGATGGTATCCTACATTAAATTATAAAATATACAGACCACGAATTCCAATTGGCTATACTTAAACTCTTTAACATCATCCTCAGTTCTGGCATATTCCCCAATATTTGGAACCAAGAACTGATAACCCCAATCCATAAAAGTGGAGACAAATTTGACCCCAATAACTAACGTGGGATATGCATCAACAGCAACCTTGGGAAAATCCTCTACGTTATGTACAATGTACTGAGCAAATGTCAAATTGGCTTTTTACCAAATTACCTTACGACAGACCACGTACTCACCCTGCACAACCTAATTGACAAACAAACAAACCAAAACATAGGCAAAGTCTTCTCATGCTTTGTTGACTTCAAAAAAGCGTTTTACTCAATTTGGCATGAGGGCCTGCTATACAAATTGATGGAACGTGGTGTTGGGGGAAAAACATACGACATTATAAAATCCATGTTCACAAAAAAAACCACAAACATTTCTTTCCACAGGACCGTGGGGTGAGACAGGGATACAGCTTAAGCCCCACCCTCTTCAACATATATATCACCGAATTGGACACTAGTACAGTCTGCAGCACCCGGCCTTACCCTACAAGAATCTGAATTCAAATGTCTACTGTTTGCTGATGATCTGGTGCTTCTTTCCCCAACCATGGAGGGCCTACAGCAGCAACTAGATCTTCTGCACAGATTCTGTCAGACCTGGGCAATGACAGTAAATCTCAGTAAGACAAAAATAATGGTGTTCCAAAAAAGGTCCAGTTGCCATGACCACAAATACAAATTCCATCTAGACACCATTGCCCTAGAGCACACAAAAACAATACATACCTTGGCCTAAACATCAGCGCTACAGGTAACTTCCACAAAGCTGTGAACGATCTGAGAGACAAGGCAAGAAGGGCCTTCTATGCCATCAAAAGGAACATGAAATTTGACATACCAATTAGGATCTGGCCAAAAATACTTGAATCAGTTATAGAACCCACTGCCCTTTACGGTTGTGAGGTCTGGGTTCCGCTCAACAACCAGGAATTCACAAAATGGGACAAACACCAAATTAAGACTCTGCATGCAGAATTCTGCAAAAATATCCTCTGTGTACAACGTAAAACACCAAATAATGCATGCAGAATTAGGCCTATACCCGCTAATTACCCAAATCCAGAAAAGAGCCGTTCAATTCTACAAACCCATCACCTACAGAGAGATGAACCTGGAGAAGAGTCCCCTAAGCAAGCTGGTTCTGGGGCTCTGTTCACAAACACAAACAGACCCCACAGAGCCCCTGGACAGCAACACAATTACACGCAACCAAATCATGAGAAAACAAAAAGAGAATTACTTGTCACATTGGAAAGATTTAACAAAAAAACTAAGCAAACTATAATGCTATTTGGCCCTAAACAGAGAGTATACAGTGGCAGAATACCTGACCACTGTGACTGACCCAAAATGAAAGAAAGCTTTGACTATGTACAGACTCAGTGAGCATAGCCTTGCTATTGAGAAAGGTCGCCGTAGGCAGACCTGTCTCTCATGATGTGATGGGTGATTTGAAGGAGTCATGCGCAGGAGGGTAAATCACAGAATACAGAGTTTATTCCAGGAATACAGAGTTACTCAGGATAGCGTCAAACAGTCCAGTGCGCAAAACAGACGCACTGGAACAAAACAGGCACACGGGGAGAATATACCCCGGCAATACAAAATACACGTATCTCAACCGAGCTACTCTCTCCTCACATTAAACAATCACCCACAAGGACAAGGGGGCAGAGGGAACACTTATACACATACTAATGAGGGGAATATGAACCAGGTGTGTGTAATATACAAGACAAAACAAATGGAATGATGAGATGTGATGCGGCAGTGGCTAGAAGGCCGGTGACGACAAACGCAGAAGCCTGCCCGAACAAGGAGGGGAGGCAACTTCGGAGGAAGTCGTGACACAGGAGAAGACAGTCTATGTGCATGCTGCCCACATAATGTGGTGGAAACTGAGCTGCACCTCCTAACATCCTGCCAAATGTATGACCGTATTAGAGACACATATTTCCTTCAGATTACACAAACCCACGAACAATTTGAAAACAAAATCCAATTTTGATAAACTCCCATATCTATTGGGTGAAATAGCACAATGTGCCATCACAGCAGGAAGATTTGTGACCTGTTGCCACAAGAAAAGGGCAACCAGTGAAGAACAAACACCATTGTAAATACAACCCATATTTATGTTTATTTATTTTCCCTTTTGTACTTTAACTATTTGCACATCGATACAACACTGTATACAGACATAATATGACATTTGAGATAGAGAGAGAGAGAAAGAGCGAGAGAGAGAGAGAGAGAGAGAGAGAGAGAGAGAGAGAGAGAGAGAGAGAGAGAGAGAGAGAGAGAGAGAGAGAGAGAGAGAGAGAGGGAGGGAGTGTGTGTGTGTGTGTGTGTGTGTCAAACTTCTGCAAGACTGGTGATGGTATTTAGCCATCAAATATTTCAGTAATGCCTAGCAGACCAAAAGACAGGAGAAAACACATTACAAAGAATTTATCCTATTTTTCAACATATTTCATTTTTTTTCTACTAATAAAGTCAAACTCAGCACGACAGAGTGGGGAAATATGTTCATGTCACCAGCTAATAGCATCGTTATCCATTAATTTTCCTGTAAATGGATCTCACAACGTTTTATGTAAGCCACTTGGGCTGTTGTTGATGCCAGTCCCACTCAAGTCAGCCGAAATACACTTACATAACCAAACGTGCCAGCACCAAGTTGTCACCCACTAGCAACAAGGCCTGGCCCACTCTTTAAACATGTTTACTGAGACTGCCCGGTTCTCTGTGATGGACAATTGAGTCTATTTGAATCCTCAAAGTCTAAACCCACATACCAGACATAGATGACCTAGTTCAAAAGTCTTCTAATCCTTCCTTCCTTCCATCCTTCCTTCCTTCCTTCCTTCCTTCCTTCCTTCCTTCCTTCCTTCCTTCCTTCCTTCCTTCCTTCCTTCCTTCCTTCCTTCCTTCCTTCCTTCCTTCCTTCCTTCCTTCCTTCCTTCCTTCCTTCCTTCCTTCCTTCCCTTCCGTCCTTCCTTCCTTCCTTCCTTCCATCCATCCGTCTGCACTGAAAGCAAACCCCTGGTATAAGCATCAATCATATCGCTTTTACCTATCCTATTTTTTCAGCTAAGAAGGAGAGGAGAGGAGAGGAGGATGCCCCTGTAGACTATTGACACACATCCCTGTTTCCCCTAGCTAGCCTCTCTGTAGCTTCCAGCTCTGATGAAGGAGAGGAGACAACAAATAGAAGAGACCAAGAAAAAACTTTTTTTAATTGTCCATAATAAACCACTTACAAGGCATTCATAAGGAATTTACAAACCGTTTGCTTTCCAATTATTAATCATTTTCCCCACATCTGTAAATGTTACTAAGCTAGTTATTCACATATACACACAAACACACACACACACACACACACACACACACACACACACACACACACACACACACACACACACACACACACACACACACACACACACACACACACACACACACACACACACACACACACACACACACACACACACACATATATATACAGCACCAGTCAAAAGTTTGGACTCACCTACTCATTCAAGGGTTTTTCTTTATTTTTACTATTTTCTACATTGTAGAATAATAGTGAAGATATCAAAACTATGAAATAACACATATGGAATCATGTAGTAAGCAGAAAAAGTGTTAAACAAATCAAAATATATTTTATATTTGAGATTCTTTAAAGAAGCCACCCTTTGCCTTGATGACAGCTTTGCACACTCTTACATTTACATTTTAGTCATTTAGCAGACGCTCTTATCCAGAACGACTTACAGTTAGTGCATACATTATTTTTATTTTTTATTTTTTATATATGTATATATATTTTTAAAATCATACTGGCCCGCCGTGGGAATCGAACCCACAACCCTGGCGTTGCAAACGCCATGCTCTACCAACTGAGCTACATCCCTGCCAGCCATTCCCTCCCCTACCCTGGATGATGCTGGGTCAATTGTGCGCCGCCCCATGGCTCTTGGCATTATCTCAACCAGCTTCATGAGGTAGTCACCTGGAATGTATTTCAATTAACAGGTGTGCCTTCTTAAAAGTTAATTTGTGGAATTTATTTCCTTCTTAATGCGTTTGAGCCAATCAGTTGTGTTGTGGTAGGGGTGGTATACAGAAGATAGCCCTATTTGGTAAAAGACCAAGTCCATATTATGTCAAGAACAGCTCAAATAAGCAAAGAGAAATGACAGTCCATCATTACTTTAAGACATGAAGGTCAGTCAATCCGGAACATTTCAAGAACTTTGCAAAAACCATCAAGCGCTATGATGAAACTGCCTCTCATGAGGACCGCCACAGGAAAGGAAGACCCAGAGTTACCTCTGCTGCAGAGGATAAGTTCATTAGAGTTAACTGCACCTCTGATTGCAGCCCAAATAAGCAATGGACATTAGACCGGTGGAAATCTGTCGTTTGATCTGATAAATCAAAATTTGAGATTTTTGGTTCAAACCGCCGTGTATTTGTGAGCTGCAGAGGAGGTGAACGGATGATCGCCGCATGTGTGGTTCCCACCGTGAAGCATGGAGGAAGAGGTGTGATGGTGCTTTGCTGGTGACACTGTCAGTAATTTATTTAGAATTCAAGGCACACTTAACCAGCATGGCTACCACAGCATTCTGCAGCGGTAGGCCATCCCATCTGGTTTGCGCTTAGTGGGACTATCATTTGTTTTTTAACAGGACAATGACACAAAACACACCTCCAGGCTGTGTAAGAAGGAGAGTGATGGAGTGCTGCATCAGATGACCTGGCCTCCACAATCCCCCGATCTCAACCCAATTGATATGGTTTGGGAGGAGTTGGACCTCAGTGAAGGAAAAGCAGCCAACAAGTGCTCAGCATATGTGGGAACTCCTTCAAGACTGTTGGAAAAGCATTCCTCATGAAGGTGGTTGAGAGAATGCCAAGAGTGTGCAAAGCTGTCATCAAGGCAAAGGGTGACTACTTTGAAGAATCTCAAATATAAAATATATTTTGATTTGTTTGACACTTTTTTGGTTACTACATGATTCCATATCTGTTATTTCATAGTTTTGATGTCTTCACTATTATTCTACAATGTAGAAAATAGTAAAAATAAAGAAAAAAGCCTTGAATGAGTAGATGTTCTAAAACTTTTGACTGGCACTGTGTATATACAGTGGGGAAAAAAAGTATTTAGTCAGCCATCAATTGTGCAAGTTCTCCCACTTAAAAAGATGAGAGAGGCCTGTAATTTTCATCATAGGTACAGGTCAACTATGACAGACAAAATGAGAAAAAAAAATCAAGAAAATCACATTGTAGAATTTTTAATGAATTTATTTGCAAATTATGGTGGAAAATAAGTATTTGGTCAATAACAAAAGTTTCTCAATACTTTGTTATATACCCTTTGTTGGCAATGACACAGGTCAAACGTTTTCTGTAAGTCTTCACAAGGTTTTCACACACTGTTGCTGGTATTTTGGCCCATTCCTCCATGCAGATCTCCTCTAGACCAGTGATGTTTTGGGGCTGTCGCTTGGCAACACGGACTTTCAACTCCCTCAACGATTTTCTATGGGGTTGAGACCTGGAGACTGGCTAGGCCACTCCAGGACCTTGAAATGCTTCTTACGAAGCCACTCCTTCGTTGCCCGGGTGGTGTGTTTGGGATCATTGTCATGCTGAAAGACCCAGCCACGTTTCATCTTCAATGCCCTTGCTGTTGGAAGGAGGTTTTCACTCAAAATCTCACGATACATGGCCCCATTCATTCTTTCCTTTACACGGATCAGTCGTCCTGGTCCCTTTGCAGAAAAACAGCCCCAAAGCATGATGTTTCCACCCCCATGCTTCACAGTAGGTATGGTGTTCTTTGGATGCAACTCAGCATTCTTTGTCCTCCAAACACGACGAGGTTGAGTTTTTACCAAAAAGTTATATTTTGGTTTCATCTGACCATATGACATTCTCCCAATCCTCTTCTGGATCATCCAAATGCACTCTAGCAAACTTCAGACGGGCCTGGACATGTACTGGCTTAAGCAGGGGGACACGTCTGGCACTGCAGGATTTGAGTCCCTGGCGGCGTAGTGTGTTACTGATGGTAGGCTTTGTTACTTTGGTCCCAGCTCTCTGCAGGTCATTCACTAGGTCCCCCCGTGTGGTTCTGGGATTTTTGCTCACCGTTCTTGTGATCATTTTGATCCCACGGGGTGAGATCTTGCGTGGAGCCCCAGATCGAGGGAGATTATCAGTGGTCTTGTATGTCTTCCATTTCCTAATAATTGCTCCCACAGTTGATTTCTTCAAACCTAGCTGCTTACCTATTGCAGATTCAGTCTTCCCAGCCTGGTGCAGGTCTACAATTTTGTTTCTGGTGTCCTTTGTCAGCTCTTTGGTCTTGGCCATAGTGGAGTTTGGAGTGTGACTGTTTGAGGTTGTGGACAGGTGTCTTTTATACTGATAACAAGTTCAAACAGGTGCCATTAATACAGGTAACGAGTGGAGGACAGAGGAGCCTCTTAAAGAAGAAGTTACAGGTCTGTGAGAGCCAGAAATCTTGCTTGTTTGTAGGTGACCAAATACTTATTTTCCACCATAATTTGCAAAAAATTCATAAAAAATCCTACAATGTGATTTTCTGGAGAAATATAATCTCAATTTGTCTGTCATAGTTGACGTGTACCTATGATGAAAATTACAGGCCTCTCTCATCTTTTTAAGTGGGAGAACTTGCACAATTGGTGGCTGACTAAATACTTTTTTTCCCCACTGTATATATATATATATATATATATATATATATATATATATATATATATATATATATATATATATATATATATATATATATACATACGCTCTACATCTATCTGGATAATATGAAGCTGGAAATGATATTGTAGTGGAGAAGTTGAGAGGAGAAGACTGAAGGTCATAATAATGTGCAGACCAGTTGAAGAGGATTATGTTTTTCTGCGTACTGGACATGTATTACACCGTTATGACAGGTATTAAGGTACCTACGATGTGTTTCATCCTGTTCAGATAAACACTTCCTTCTCACGCACACACATGAACACACACAAACATGCACACACACATGCACACACACATACGCACACACACACATGCACACACACGCACACACACACACACACACTACACACACACACACACACACACACACACACACACACACACACACACACACACACACACACACACACACACACACACACACACACACACACACACACACAAGGGCATCTAATCTCGCTCTGTTTCCAAGGCTATAGGAAAAGCCATTTCTGTGATTATCCAGATTAAATCGTTCAACAGACACGTTTTAGCACAGTCATCCTCAATCCATCACACTGAACAATGATGGGAACAGTAGATTAGTCACTAGATTTCCATGCTATTGAGGACATCATTGGCTTTATCATCAGAATAGATGAGCAAGTACATGAGTTACTTGCTTCTGAATTTTGGATTAGTTTTAAAATCAGGAGTAAGGTTGGGGTTAGGTGTTTATTTTCTGTAGATAAAGAGTTGTACTTCTGTCAAATAGTAACGCCCCAGAGGTGCTAGTAGGAAGTAGAAGCTGTTCTGCTGCTGGCTCAAAGCAGCCATGTTGTTAATGTTAGGCCTACTGCTGCTAGGTAGCTCTCTCTCTCTGCTCTCCCCCTCCCCTCTGTCTGTTTTTAATTGCAGGAGTGAAGTCTGGTGTGCGGGAGTCAGGGTTCCAGCTGCAGCTCATTCACCATAATCACCTCAGCCTTAAAGACCCGGTCAAACTTGCCACTCATCGTCAGATCATAGTCAAGATGACCATGTTAGTCTCGCTGCTGACTCAACCTGCTTGTTTTCGCTCTTTGTGTTTTTGGCCTGTTCTATTTATATTTCTCCTGTGCCACAGATTATTGGAACCTGACTCCTGCCTCCGCTTCACTCCTGCCACCACCATCCTGCTTTCCACTACTGGACCTCACATTTGGACTCACCACGGACACTAGGACATTACGGTACCACCCCTGCCCTGACCTGGATCTGTTACCCTCCCTATAGACCTGGACTTGCTCTTCCCCTATTTTTGGAAACCTGGACAATTTAACTTTGAAATAAACCTGTTAAACCTTCTCTGGCTCGGAGTAGTTGTCTGCATTTGGGTTCATATTCAGTTTAAATCGTGACAGTTAATGCTAATGCCATTTCCTGCTATCAAAGGAACTCACTTTTCAAATCAAATTAAATCACGTTGTGTGGGTTTGTAATATCTCCTAACGGTACCACAGTACAGCTGGTAAGCCTACAGCAGAGGGACGCCTTGCCACAGTATTTATCTACTTATTTTGTGTAGTCATTTCTTGGCTTGATAAATGGTATGATTCATTTCACCCCTTAATCATTGTTCGGTTAGACCTCTGTCGTGACTCTGCAGACACACACACACACACACACACACACACACACACACACAGGCAAACACACTCCCATTCCCCCCGCCCCCCACCTGACACACACATAAAGTATGCAATCCAATTAAATTGCTTTAACCAACCTTCACTGCCACACATGCTAAGACAGGAAAGTAACTAAGGCACATTGACACCCTCCTTCCTCCTCCCTACTCCTCTTCTCCATCCTCCTCTCCTAACTCCTCCTTCCTCCTCCCTCCTCCTCTTCTCCCCCCTCCTCTCCTAACTCCTCCTCTCCTCCCTCCTCCTCCTCCTCCCTCCTCCTCTTCTCCCCCTCCTCTCCAAACTCCTCCTCTCCTCCCTCCTCCTCCTCTCCTCCCTCCTCCTCCCTCCTCCTCTTCTCCCCCTCCTCTCCTAACTCCTCCTCTCCTCCTCTCCTAACTCCTCCTCTTCTCCCTCCTCCTCTCCTAACTCCTCCTCTTCTCCCTCCTCCTCTCCTAACTCCTCCTCTCCTAACTCCTCCTATCCTCCCTCCTCCTCTTCTCCCTCCTCCTCTCCTAACTCCTCCTCTGGTCCCTCCTCCTCCCTCCTCCTCTCCTCCCTCCTCCTCCTCCCTCCTCTTCTCCCTCCTCCTCTCCTAACTCCTCCTCTCCTCCCTCCTCCTCCATCCTCCTCTCTTCTCCTCTCCTGCCCACCATTCCTCTGTCCTGTCCTGGCATCTCGACAAATAGAAAAACATATCTTCTCCCTAATATTAAAGGAACACATTTTTTTTTAAATCTACTTTTTCATCATCTCCAGCACCACCCCAACATCAACATATGTGAAAATTGAACATTTCTATGTATCAACCAATTAGTATTGGTTAAAATCAAATGATGCACACTGATGATGTCATTGGAAACACATCTTTTTTATTACTACAAAACATATAAACACGCCATTTTCACATATGTTGATGTTGGGGTGGTGCTGGGGATGATGAATATTATTTGAAAAATGTGAAATTTACCTTTAATATTAGGGAGAATATATATTTATCTGTTTCGTCGAGATGCCAGGATGGACAGAGGAATGGTGGGCAAGAGAGGAGGAGGGTGGAGGAGGGAGGAGAGGAGGGGGGAGGAGGGAGGAGGAGAAAAGGAGGGAGAAGAGGAGGGAGGAGGAGGGAGGAGGGAGGAGAGGAGGAGAGGAGGAGGGAGTAGGAGAAGAGGAGGGAGAAGAGGAGGAGGGAGTAGGAGAGGAGGAGGAAAGAGATGAGGATGGAGGAGAGGAGATGAGAGGAGAGGAGAGGAGAGAGAGGAGGAGGAGAGGAGAGGAGAGGAGAGAGAGGGAGGAGAGGAGAGGAGAGGAGAGGAGAGGAGAGGAGAGGAGAGGAGAGGAGAGGAGATGAAGAGGGAGGAGAGGAGGAGTGGAAGAAGGAGAGAAGGAAATATGGACAATATTGACATAATCCTACCGGAACACAATCACCATCAGAGCAAAATCATCTTATCAACTAACTGCAAACATGAAGACAGTGAGAAAGTCCTTCCATCCTCTAGCATGGCTCTCTTTCTGTGTGTGTGTGTGTGTGTGTGTGTGTGTGTGTGTGTGTGTGTGAGTGAGCGTGTGTTTTTGCATGCATGCATGTGCGTGCTTGCAAGTGTGTGTCTGTGTGGTCTCTATAATGTTTCTCAGTACAAAAGGAATGAAATTGAAGCGCAAAACTAATTTGATTTTCCAGATTACAGGACGTTTCAACCAGCCTTTTCACTAACTTCTGAGGCTGGGGCTCAACCCTTTACACTCGTGGGAATTGATCTATATGGATAGGGCTACATTTAAATGTTTCTTACAGAATAAATATGAAATGCATAACCATGGTTGCAATTGAAAGGGAACAGTTTGGAGATTATGGGGAAATTATTAGACCAAATGTGAGGACACAGTTCACCTGACACAAGACTGAATCCAAACATTACACTGTTGATTATATGCTTTTTATATTCACTGTACTCTTCACTGCATTTGTTGATAACGAAATCTGAAAATACTCTGGATACATTCAGTGACATGATAAGAATATTCCTGGAAAATGTGGGGTAGGTGCAACAGAAGACAAACAGAATGACAAGGGTTTGAGTGAGAGGACTAACTGGTGTCTCCAAGTGGCCACACACCTCTCCAAAGTGTGGGTTTGAGTGAGAGGACTAACTGTTGTCTCCAAGTGGCCACACACCTCTCAAAAGTGTGGGTTTGAGTGAGAGGACTAACTGTTGTCTCCAAGTGGCCACACACCTCTCCAAAGTGTGGGTTTGAGTGAGAGGACTATCTGGTGTCTCCAAGTGGCCACACACCTCTCCAAAGTGTGGGTTTGAGTGATAGGACTAACTGTTGTCTCCAAGTGGCCACACACCTCTCCAAAGTGTGGGTTTGAGTGAGAGGACTATCTGGTGTCTCCAAGTGGCCACACACCTCTCCAAAGTGTGGGTTTGAGTGAGAGGACTATCTGGTGTCTCCAAGTGGCCACACACCTCTCCAAAGTGTGGGTTTGAGTGAGAGGACTATCTGGTGTCTCCAAGAGGCCACACACCTCTCCAAAGTGTGGATTTGAGTGAGAGGACTAACTGGTGTCTCCAAGAGGCCACACACCTCTCCAAAGTGTGGGTTTGAATGAGAGGACCAACTGGTGTCTCCAAGTGGCCACACACCTCTCCAAAGTTTTGCACAGTTCTTAAGTAATTCCAATGCACTTTTATGACTCAAAGAAGAGTCTTCAACTATAAGGTGCTGTTTTTGAGCTCTCCTAGCTGTGCCATTACAGAACTAGAGCAGCACATGTGTAGTTGTTCTGTTTGGAACCCAACCCTGCATCCCTGCCATCACAAAATTACTATTGTTGTTTACACAATCTAAAAACGGTCCATTGTAAATCACAATCTGGGTCAGGTGAGCATCATTTGAAAGCTTGTTCTATTATAAAATTATAAAATATGGTATTACAGTGTTAGGCTTTCACAGTGCAGTTCAGTTCTACGGCTGGCCATGCTTTCCACCTGGCTACCACTACCCCGGCTATACCAGCTCTGCAACTTCCACCTGGCTACCACTACCCCGGCTATACCAGCTCTGCAACTTCCACCTGGCTACCACTACCCCGGCTATACCAGCTCTGCAACTTCCACCTGGCTACCACTACCCCGGCCACCAGCTCTGCAACTTCCACCTGGCTACCACTAACCCGGCCACCAGCTCTGCAACTTGCACCTGGCTACCACTACCCCGGCGATACCAGCTCTGCAACTTCCACCTGGCTACCACTACCCCGGCCACCAGCTCTGCAACTTGCACCTGGCTACCACTACCCCGGCCACCAGCTCTGCAACTTGCACCTGGCTACCACTACCCCGGCCACCAGCTCTGCAACTTGCACCTGGCTACCCCCCTTCTCCTTCACACAAATTCAGACAGCTGATGTTCTGAAAGAGCTGAAAAATCTGGACCCATACAAAACAGCTGGGCTAGACAATCTGGACCCTTTCTTTCTAAAATTAGCCGCCGAAATTGTCGCAACCCCTATTACTAGCCTGTTCAACCTCTCTTTCGTAACGTCTGAGATCCCCAGAGATTGGAAAGCTACCGCGGTCATCCCCCTCTTCAAAGGGGGTGACACTCTAGATCCAAACTGTTACAGACCTAAATCCATCCTGCCCTGCCTTTCGAAAGTATTTGAAAGCCAAGTTAACAAACAGATCACCGAACATTTCGAATCCCACCGTACCTTCTCCGCTATGCAATCCAGTTTCCGAGCTGGTCATGGGTGCACCTCAGCCACGCTCAAGGTCCTAAACGATATTATAACCGCGATCGATAAAAGACAGTACTGCGCAGCCTTCTTCATCGACCTGGCAAAGGCTTTAGACTCTGTCAACCACCGCATTCTTATTGGCAGACTAAATAGCCTTGGTTTCTCTAATGACTGCCTCGCCTGGTTCACCAACTACTTCTCAGATAGAGTTCAATGTGTCAAATCAGAGGGCCTGTTGTCCGGACCTATGGCCGTCTCTATTGGGGTGCCACAGGGTTCAATTCTTGGGCAGACACTATTCTCTGTGTATATCAATGATGTCGCTCTTGCTGCTGGTGACGCTCGGATCCACCTCTATGCGGACGACATCATTTTGTATACATCTGGCCCTTCATTGAACACTGTGTTAACAAACCTCCAAACGAGCTTCAACGCCATACAACACTCCTTCCATAGCCTCCAACTGCTCTTAAACACTAGTAAAATTAAATGCATGCTCTTCAACTGAACGCTGCTTGCACCCGCCCACCCAACTAGAATCACTACTCTCGGCGGGTCTGACCTAGAGTATGTGGACAACTACAAATACCTAGGTGTCTGGTTAGACTGTAAACTCTCCTTCCAGACTCACATTAAGCATCTCCAATCAAAAGTTAGATCTAGAATCGGCTTCCTATTTCGCAACAAATCCTCCTTCACTCATGCTGCCAAACATGCCCTCGTAAAACTGACTATCCTACCGATCCTTGACTTCGGCGATGTCATTTACAAAATAGCCTCCAACACTCTACTCAGCAAATTGGATGTAGTCTATCACAGTGCCATCCGTTTTGTCACCAAAGCCCCATACACCACCCACCATTGTGACCTGTACGCTCTTGTTGGCTGGCCCTCACTACATATTTGTCGCCAAACCCACTGGCTCTAGGTCATCTATAAATCGCTGCTAGGCAAATCCCCATTTTATCTTAGCTCACTGGTCACCATAGGAACACCCACCCGTAGTCTGCACTCCTGCAGGTATATCTCACTGGTCATCCCCAAAGCCAACACCTCCTTTGGCCGCCATTCTTTCCAGTTCTCTGCTGCCAATGACTGGAACGAACTGCAAAAATCTCTGAAGCTGGAGGCTCTTATCTCCCTCACTAACTTTAAGCGTCAGTTGTCAGAGCAGCTTACCGATCACTGCACCTCTACACAGCCATTCTGAAATTAGCCCACCCAACTACCTCATCCCCATATTGTTATTTATTTTGCTAATGTGCACACCAGTATCCCTAATTGCACATAATATTTTGCACATCTATCATTCCAGTGTTAATACGAAATTGTAACTATTTTGCACTATGGCCTATTTATTGCCTTACCTCCATAACTTACAACATTCGCACACACTGTATATATATTTTCTGTTGTATTTTTGACTTTGTTTTGTTTTACCCCGTATGTAACTCTGTGTTGTTGTTTTTATCGCGCTGCTTTGCTTTATCTTGGCCAGGTCGCAGTTGTAAATGAGAACTTGTTCTCAACTGGCTTACCTGGTGAAATAATGGTGAAATAAAATAAAATAAAATAAAATTCAGGTGCTGCGGCCAATTTTCTTCACAATAGACAAACACAGGCTCCTTCTGTTCAGAACAACCCAGGGTATGACCACATGTCATCTTGTATCTGTACATCAAACACAGTGATCATAAACGTTGACACTGTATGTGACATGAGTATTATGATTTGGAAATGTGAAGTGCACATTTGGACTCATGGGTGTGTTTGGCTTGCTTGTATGACATTCAAGCGGTGTTTATCATAATCTTCAACGTCTCATCTTTCAAAATACATCGAGTCCTCTTCATTTACAGTATTTCCTTCACTCAGACAACAAAACATTTGCAAAAGTTGTCCAATTTGCGGGACGGATTGAGGGCAACTTCTTGTAACGTGTAGTGGTCAAGTTCAGAACGGCTGTCAGTCAAAACCCATACAGAGCTGTGAAGCTCAGAGCCTGAGCTTATGACGCCATGTATAGCATGTTGCTGTACATCCACTGCGTTCCAATTTAGGTGTTTATCAGTGCCCAAATCTGCCCTTTTCAACCCATATACGGGTAGGAGTGTAAAGGGTTAAACTACTGTTACTGGGTGGATCGCCTCCAAATGTCAAGAGCCACATAATGGTTGTCCTATAGAAATGAAATATAGTCCAATGGGCCTAGATCTAGAACATGGGATGTAGAACTTTTTCTGAATCTAGAACACAGAATGTAGAACACTTTCTAGATCTAAAACGTAAAACCTTTTCTACGTCGGACTTTTGATCGAATGAGCTTAATTTTATCCCAGATATAAATACAACTACGATGATGACTTCAGTGACTCAGAAGAGGACTTCAAGCTTTGTAATGGACTCTCCAATCCGCTCCACTTCACCCGTGATAATCCCTCCTACTCACTGTGTGCATCCCAAATGGCACCCTATTAACTACATACTGCACTACCTTAGAGTAGTGGGCCTGTCATGCCAAATAATGTCCACTGACAAAAAAGTGTCCCCCTCTGCGTCACAATGGAATTCGATAAACTATTATCTTCCGTTGCTATATCAACGGTGTGATGACCTGATGATTAGAATTTTGGAGATCATTACAGCCTAAATGACATTCTTTTCATCATCGCTATGCAAACAAGGCTGATTTCTGCAAACATTTCGCTGTTTAAACTAGTTTTGTTTGATTAATAAAATGAAAACATTACTACAAACTACTTTTGGGTACCTTGTTAACATTGCAACATGAAATCCATGTCTTAAACTTTGCTACGTTTCTTTAAATGGCAAAGAAAGCGTGTAATCTGCTTGACACATGAAAGTTACTTACCTTATAGATCACAAAGTCAGCTAATTTCCACTCCATTCACATGCAAATCCATTTGATTCATACACTGGCTTGTCTGGCTGTCTTGTTTTTATTTTAACCTGCCCTTCCCTTATCTACAATTAAATAATATAATTTCAGCAGTCATCTATTATGATACACTTTTTTCAATCTCATTAGTACACCCTTGTGGTTGAATATATACAGTACCAGTCAAAACACACCAAACTTTTGACTGGTACTGTATATATCTATTGTAGGTCCTAGTATACAACAATGAATAACGTGGAGCAAATAAATACAATCAAAAGATACCTTACAACTTACAATAATGAACACCTCTTGAAACAGCTCTGAAAACCAACCTGCCAATATTTAAGATTTTAATACATAAACTTTGAAATTTTTTTGGTACAGTTGTGACATATATTTATTTTCAGATTTTTTGTACACTCACATGGCAATCACAGACTAAAATACTGAATTCTGGTGTGTGGAATATAGCGGAGGAGGTTGCTGTGTGTGTGGGAGGTTCTGCCTGTCACTTGTTCTCAACAGGCAGCCAGTCTCGGGAAGAGGTACTCAAAGAGGGAGATTGCGAAGTCCAGGCACTGCTGCTCTCTTTGTTCTGAGTGTTTGGAGTGCTAGTGTTTTTAGTTAATCTGTGTATCTCACATATTATGTGCACAGTATGATAGAGCAAGACAACTTCCTTATCAGATAATGACAACATGACAACAACAGTAGCTGTAGATGATGTCATGAAACGTTGGAGGTTAGTTGGTAATGGAGGACATCAGGTAGATCCACGTCTGGGTGTTGGGCAGAACCCCTCGGTCCTGGAGAACAGGAGCAGAGTTAAAGGGAACAGGTGAGGAGACAGAGACGTAAACAAGCAAACACACAGGTTACACTATACTGTGAGAAAATGTGATGGATTAGGGCAGTGTTATAAATGAGAGATATGTACTTTTCAACAGTTTTGGAAGGTATAGCCTACCTCAAGCTGGTCCCCCTCCGACTCAGAGCACAGAGAATCAGACTGATCCGAACTCACTGGCTCTGGTGGATGGGATACCTCCTGGGGGGCTCGGACAGTCGACGGTCCTAAAGTCATTTGGAGAGGTAAAGTGAAGAGGTACTGTACATTTTTATAAGCTCAGCATAACTACCATTTCTTGCTTCTCAAATGTCAACCAAAGCTTAATATACTTTGTCTATTGTGCTTCACCGAAGTGTAGGTGGTCAGTGCTTTCAGTGGTCGACCATCCAACTGCTCCAGCTGGAGAAGATTGTTGGCTTCCACCGAGGTAACCCTAGGAAGAAAAAAAGGAAAAATATCAGTGTTATTGAAACTAAAACTAGCTTCAGGTTATTTTTGTTTGCAAATCCAAATAGTTATTATCTGAGATGTTTTATATTCACCTTAACAGATGGTGACCCCAGCTAGGAGCGAAAGAGCAGCGAGGTTTCCCAGGTCTCGCCTTCCTTTCGTCCATCATCCAAACAAAGTAATTCGCCCGGATTTCGAAGCACTTGGTTCCCTTCTTGATTCTGCTCCGGTAGCTCTCCTTCTGTTTCTCCGGCCCCTTGTCGATGTTCAGTCTCATCTTGATTGATAACAGGAATAAATGCAATTATATTTCATATTACAAATACATTTCTTACATATCTCTTGGGGGGCCTGAAAATAAATGAACAGCGGACAATCATTTTTACCTAGTCAAAAACCTCCACATCCTTCTCAGTCCGTGCCTGAAGGTGGTCCTTGAAGGCGTTCTGATCTGGTTCAACAACTTCCACCACATCAGGTGGGGTTTCAGTGATCTGAAAGTGCGGTATACAAAAATAGCAATAGACAAACAACAACACGAAGTCAATCACAAATTTGAAAGACTACAGTATATGCAATAATTGTATATACAATTGCATTGTTTACCTCAGTCAACAGCTGCGGCTCCCGTCCGTACTCGGTGGAGGCCTGGACGCTGCTGTTGTGGTCCATTCACCAAACCTGGAGGAGGGAGTAGGAAAGCGATATCTATTGACAATGTAAGATATTGAAATATGTCTGATTCTGTACCATGGAAAAACAAAAACAAATTGTAAAAAATAAATAAAACAAACCATTGGTGACAGAATATAACCTATAACATCTGTACAGTGTTCCAGCGTTCATGACCTCAGTCACTCAAGATGACCTCAGGAGAACCGTGGGTGTAGAAGATGTCCATCATCGCCTTGGAGGAGCCTCGTCAGTCTCGTCCTTGATGGGTATCATACAAAACAAAAATCTAGTTTTGGTTCCAAGCTCCCTTTTTAATGGGTTACAGAAGGGAATATAGAGTTAAGCACATTCTCTTCCTTTACTGACCTTAATGGTATTGCCTCCATCCACTTGGTAAAGTGATCGGTCGCAGTCAGACACCAGCTGTTGCCATTCCTGGATTTCGTGAAGGGTCTGATTAGGTCCACACTTAACGATCATGTGCCATGGTGAAACAACTTTGATGGGCTTCAACTCTGGCGCCACAGTCTTCACCCTCTCAAACGTCTGGCAGGCTAGACAGGGTACTGACCTTTAAGCAAGAAGTGACAAATTGAAACATTGTGTGCTCTCTGATATGACATTCATTGAAATCATAATAATTTCAGATATAATAGAATGTGATTGATAAACTAAAGGTTATTTCACTTGCCCAGCTGTACGCCTCCTTGACAATTCCTCGTCAGATGAAGCGTAGGTTGATTTTGGCAATCATGCGCTTCACTCCAAAATGGTCAGCATGCATCTTGGTCAGCACGGCCTCTTCCTCCTCCTTAGTAAAAATCCTCCTCCTGTGCGGCTGGCCATCCTTCCCCCGTAGGTACATGTGATTGCCTAACAAGTTGGAAGAAGAGATGAGTTGTTGAAATACTCAGGTCTAAGTACATTTGCACTGCTGTCTTTCTCTCTCTGTTTATCTCTCTCCATCTCTCTCTCTGTCTGTCTTCCACTCTCTTCCCACCTCTCTCTCTCCCTCGCTCACTTTCATCCTTTCTTTCTCACTTTCTTCCTCTCTCTCCCCCCTCTCTCTCTCTGTGTGTGTCTGTCTAGCGAAGACACCTAGTTAAGAGCATTTGGAATGACCATAATTGCTTACACCTATCCATTTGATTGATCAGGTTTAACTTATAGCTAGATACCTCAACATGACAGACATATAACTATATCAGTGGAGGCTGCTGATGGGAGGATGGTTCATAATAATGGCTGGAATGGAGTCCATGTAATGGTATCAAACACATGGAAACCACGTGTTTGATACCATTCCATTTACTCCATTCCAGACATTATTATGAGCCATCCTCCTCTCAGCAGCCTCCACTGAACCATATGTATAGCTAGCAACATGTGGATGACCAACTAGCTAGATGGAAAATGGTTGTTGAAAAATGGTTGTACATAGCTAAATCCCTCCAGTTATCTAACAGAAGTTAACTGCTTAACCTTACCCTGAATTGTGAATTTCTCTGAATGTTGCGCCTCTTGTCGAGATCAGTGGTGCCTTCATAGTACTTCGCCTGGTTGGAAAGATAAAATGGAATATCCTCGAGGGATGATATGAAAGTGCAAGCTACATAAAAACAAAAAGCTACAATAACAGTTACAGTAGCTAGCTAGCTAACATTAGCTAAATAAAACTGTCTGGCTAGCTAGCTGGTTAGCTGACATGGCAGGCTGAGGTAAATAAGTACAGTAGCTAGCAACGTCAATCTACAAACAGTTAAAGTTATTTATTCCTATTTAGCATCATTTTCTTATATAAATACAAATATATGGTAAAGAAAGAGTGTTCTCTTTCCAGTCTTTTCGGTCCTCTGAAGCAGCAGGTTGTCACCTTCAAAAACACCGTCCTTGGAGTGCAATTCTGAGGTAATAATTTTGAGCGGACTGAGCGAGCGGTTATGAGGTGATATAGAACTAAAACTGCCCGCGTCCTCCTTACTTCGCGACCGCTACGATGTAAAACAGAGCCAATCAACCAGCATAGCAACGGACGCTTTGGTTCATTACATAATCCGGTCTGAATTTAGCAAATTCTAGCAACAGCCATAGCAACAGAAACTAGAACTCAAAAGTAGGCCTAGTGCACTATATAGGGCATAGGGTGTCATTTGTGATTCAACAGCAGCTCTATCTGATTACAAGTGACCACTTCCTCACATACATCTGCCTGCTTCTGTCTGCCTCCTGTCTGCCTCATGTCTGCCTCCTGAGCCTCCTGTCTGATCCCTGTCTGCCTCCTGTCTGCCTCTTCAGCCTCCCGTCTGCCTCCTGTCTGCCTTCTGAGCCTCCTGCCTGCTTCTGTCTGCCTCTAGTCTGCCTCCTGTGCCACCTGTCTGCCTCCTGTCTGCCTCCTGAGGCTCCTGTCTGCCTCATGTCTGCCTCCTGAGCCTCCTGTCTGCCTCCTGGTCTGCCTCCTGTGCCACCTGTCTGCCTCCTGTCTGCCTCCTGAGGCTCCTGTCTGCCTCATGTCTGCCTCCTGAGCCTCCTGTCTGCCTCCTGGTCTGCCTCCTGTGCCACCTGTCTGCCTCCTGTCTGCCTCCTGAGCCTCCTGTCTGCCTCATGTCTGACTCCTGAGCCTCCTTTCTGCCTCCTGTCTGACTCCTGTCTGCCTCCTGAGCCTCCTGTCTGACCCCTGTCTGCCTCCTGAGCCTCCTGTCTGCCTCTTGAGACTCCTGTCTGCCTCCTGTCTACCTCTTGTCAGCCTCCTGAGCCACCTGTCTGCCTCCTCTGCCTCCTGACTGCCTCCCGTCTGCCTCCTGTCTGCCTTCTGTCGTAGTAAATATATTATGTTATAGCTTGGTCTGACTAAAATCTTGTGCATAACCCATCTTGTGTTGGGCCTTTGGATTTAATACAATGCACAAAGACTTCTATCTTGTCGGCCTTATCAGCAGGTGGCTATGGACAACACCCACGCCATAGGTCTCTCAGTTCTCCCAACTCACACGAGTTATTGCTCTGAGGACATACACACACACACCCCCACACACACACACACATACACACACACACACACACACACACACATCATCATTGTTAAACATACACACATACACACACACACACATACACACACATACACACACACACACATACACACACACACACACACACACATACACACACGCACACACACACACACACACATCATCATTGTTAAGCACACACACACAAAAACCCCCTTCTCTTAGGCTGAACATCTGAAGACAGAGAACCCGACTCAGAGCCAATGCAATGGAAGTGACCTCGACCAACTCATCAGGACCAATCAGAAGATCAGAACTACTAGAATCAACCTACTTTATTTTATTGTATAAAATGTCAGCACACAATGTTTAGGGGCTCGCTCTCTCAGATATCTCCCCTACGAGGTTGACGAACGGGTCCGTGCACGCTATTTACAGATATCTTTACCTCTGAATAAACTGCCTCATATTATACAATTATCCACCTTGTCCGAAAGTCTCTACTTGGTCTCCGTTCTCCAGTAAACTTGTGATCATCAACAAACTTGGTAGCAGAGGGTGGTTTTCTAACTCTGAATTCGGTCCATAAAAGTTGATAGAGACAGGAGACAAGTAAGAGACGGATCTGAAAGGACGGGTGACCTGTCCGCAGGAGCAGCCGGGAATCCAGCTCGACTCAGGAAACTGATCTAGACGGCCGTCAATACAAAGGTAAGCAGAACCTGTTAAAACAAAATCTGCATATTGTATTATAGGATAAACCAAAATTAAGATCAGTAGTACTGGGCGTGAGTATGGATTACTGATAAATTTATAACATATCTATTATGACTCAAAAGGCACATATGTAAAGATATCTGAATTCTTTAGGTTATTACTGTTGAAATGTGACTCTCTAGGGGAGGAGTCTAGTTACAGAGGTTGTGGTTCACGAGAGACGGACCCTTTTATTTTTTGCTGTTGATATCTGAAATCTTAGGTTTTTACTGTTGAAATGTGACTCTAAGAGAAGAAGTCTAGTTACAGTGGTTTTATTTCCTGTTGAATTGCGGCTTTCTAGTGAGAAGCCTATTACAGTTTTTGGTTCACAAGCGATGGACCCTTTTATTTGATCCACAAGAGAAGGATCTGGTGACTTGATAAAAAGATTCAGATAGTCGGGTTGAGTTAATTCCGTGAGAATCCAAGTCCAGAAAAGGTTCTCCCGACTAGACGCCAGTTGAATGGTTTAAACGACTGGGAGTCTCCTTGAGGAGAATAAAAAAAAAATAATAAAAAAAATACGAGTTCAGATAGTCGGGCAATTGGTTGACGTGGCACTCAACTATATGTACTGTGAGGAACTTAAACTGAATTCGTGTGTTGATGCTGATATGTAATGAAAATGTAATTGTTGAAAATGATAACCTGAATGTTGTGTAAGATTGGCCGTTTCATGAGACTAACTAGTGGATAACTTTTAAGAGGACCACTGAGTCCTATTTTGCCTGTTATGTAGCCGCTGCGCTAAAAGCTGACTTGAACTTTTTCCCTCTTGTGGTGTTGGTATTTTCATAATTCCTAAAATTAGATTGATAATTATTTTGGGAGCGCTCGAGTTTGCTAATATATTGTTCCAAAAGGGCGATTCTGATACCTTTTGGGAAAATATATAATAACTCGAATACCTGAAAAACAATAATAACTTTTGCAAAATAATTCCCAAAATTAAATTGGTAATTATTTTAGGAGCGCTCGAGTTTGCTAATATATTGTTCCAAAAGGGCGATTCTGATACCTTTTGGGAAAATATATAATAACTCGAATACCTGAAAAACAATAATAACTTTTGCAAAATAATTCCCAAAATTAAATTGGTAATTATTTTAGGAGCGCTCGAGTTTGCTAATATATTCTTCCAAAATGGCGATTCTGATACCTTTTGGGAAAATATATAATAACTCGAATACCTGAAAAACAATAATAACTTTTGCAAAATAATTCCCAAAATTAAATTGATAATTATTTTAGGAGCGCTCGAGTTTGCTAATATATTCTTCCAAAAGGGCGATTCTGATACCTTTTGGGAAAATATATAATAACTCGAATACCTGAAAAACAATAATAACTTTTGCAAAATAATTCCCAAAATTAAATTGGTAATTATTTTAGGAGCGCTTGGGTTTGTTAATGTATTCTTCCAAAAAGGGCGATTCTGATACCTTTTGGGAAAGTATATAATAGCTCGAGTGCCTGAAAGACAATAATAACTTTTGCAAAATAATTCCTGGGATTAAATTGATGATTGTTTTGGGAGCGCTCGGGTTTGTTAATGTATTGTTCCAAAAGGGCGGTTCTGATACCTTTTGGGAAAATATATAATAATTCGAATAATTGAAAAACAATAATACCTTTTGCAAAATAATTCCTAATAATAAAGCATTGAACATTTTTTGTGTACGAGGGTGGGACATCAGAGATAAATCTCAGTCAGCGCCAAGAATACATTGCTGGATTCGGCCAGTGACGGGCTAAGAGCACCAAGATAGTCTAATAAACTGTATAACCATGGCAACCACTACCGTCCCAAAACTCAAATTTAATGAATATCTAGATCAAAAAATACAGGATAGAGCGGGAGGGAAAGAACAGTATAAGACAGTGAAGAAAGTGTGGGAGGGAGTGAAACTCAAATGGACACAGGCAGGTTACTTTAGCGGGGGTGCCCCGTCTAAAGGGCAACTCACCTTTATGAAGAAAGGACTAGAGGTGGCAGTTGAGAAAGCCGAGGAAGAGCTGAGAATAGGGACATGGGCAATAGTGGAGAGCAGGAGGGTGCAACCAAAGAAAACAGATACGATGTGTGTGGCCACTGAAGCAGCTTCCCCAGAGGCCAGTACCAGCACCACTCCTGGCCCCACCTCACTATACAGCCTAACAGGCACCATGACTTTTGGCCCACAACCACGACCATGGCCTCAGCAGGGCACCCCATTAGGTCCTCCAAGAGGAGGGAACTACCTGTGTTACAATTGTGGAGGAGCTGGACATTTTAGGCGTGATTGTAAGGAACACCCACAATTTAACCATCAACCCCAATGGAGGGGAAGAGGCAGAGGTACACCACAATGGAGAGGTAGAGGAAGGGGAGGACCCCCACAATACCAGACTCAATGGAGACGGCCAAGGCCACAAGGCAATGGGGGGCCTGTTACAATTGTCATCAATATGGACACTCTGTCAGATGGTGTCCATTACCACCTAGTCCGCAACAGCAACACTGGCTGGCAAACAGGGGTAGAGGTTATGCCTTCAGATCAAGAGGAGGCCCAAGACCGATGTACCAGCCACATGCTGCCCTACCAGCATATAACCACCCACAACAAGACCCAAACCAACAGCCTAACCAGCAGCCAGCTCCTACCTTCCAGGGCATGTCAGACGAATATCCTCCCTGGCCCTGAAGCTGCCCACCACCACAGAACGGGAATGGGGGTCAGCATTTTCCACTCCACACTGAACCAACTGTCATGTGTGAAGTGGAGGAGTTACCCACCAATTTTTGGTAGATACAGGATGTACGTACTCTGCCATAAGATCTCGTCAACCACTCTCTTCGGAATCAATACAGGTGGTGGGGGTATCAGGAACACCCGAAGCACAAAACAAGACCATACCATTGCTCTTCCAATGGGGCCCTTCCAATTTGAAGCATCAATTCCTATATTGTCCCAACTGTCCAATCAACCTATTAGGAAGGGACCTATTGTGCAAACTGAAATGTTCAATCTACCTTACCGAAAAGGGTGTGGAGGTTTCCATTGATCCCATTACCTCCACACCAGTTCATCCAGTTAGGGTGCTGATGCTACCCATCATCCCAACCCCAGTGCTCTCCCTGACCCAAGAAATATACTGGTTGAAGTGCATCGAATCCGGCCAAGGAACCCCTGAGGTTCAATTCAAGTTCAACCAGCTGAGACAACTCATTTACACATTTCACCCATACAAGACTCCTCAAGCTGAAATCCACTGTACACTTAATGTGACTGATAATGATGTCAACCCATATACCGATGACTGGGATGAAAACATGATGCACCTGACACCAACAATCAGATGTTGTACCATAGTGTGTGGACAGGAAGGAGTGGCTGCTCCGGTTATCCTACCTTCCCATTTGAAATCCTGGTACCTACTGGGCGAAGAATCTGCTCCCCATGTTACACTGGCAGTTGGAAACGGTTTTGAAGCAAGGAGCCTTGGGCCTATGATCAGAAGAGCATCCAAACTCCAGTGGGAACCCACCCAAACTCCAGGAATAACCAAAGCCACCACTGAGAACATGTGGAGGTTTATGACAGTTGACACAGAGGAACATTGCCTTCCTGAACGTTTGACTCTCCCAAGACACCATGGTAAACCTTACACAGACCACCCCTCATCACAAGCACTGCTTTCCACCATTGATGAAGGCATATGGACACACACCCCATTTGATGTTGGACAACTACAGGTGGCACCAGTCACCATCACCTTACTCAACCCTGATCAAATTCCTATCTACCGAACACAGTACCGTCTGAAACCTGAACAGACCATGGGGGATCAAACCAACCATAGATGGGTTGTTGGGAGCTCGTGTCATATATCGCACTGTGTCTCCATGGAACACACCAATCTTACCAGTCTTGAAAACAGGAGGTGAAACATACCGGATGGTACAAGACTTCCGAGCAGTGAACGACGTCACTGCACCCATTGACCTACCTGTCCCTGACCCTCACATTACACTGAGTAATCTCTCACCAAAACACCAATACTTCACCGTTGTGGATCTGGCTAATGCCTTCTTCAGCATTCCACTGGATGAGGCTTCACAGCCTCTCTTTGCCTTCACATATGAACATCAACAGTATACGTATTCGGTTCTTCCACAGGGTTACAGGTGTTCTCCCGGAATCTTCAATCATATCCTAAAGACACACCTGGCTGAATTGAAAATCCCTGAAGGAGTGATACTCATCCAATATGTAGATGACCTTTTGCTGGGGGCTCCCACATCTGATCTCTGTCTACAAATGACAAAAACCCTACTTGACTTCTTGGCTGTCAAAGGCTACAAGGTCAAAATGAGCAAAGTCCAGTCCTGTCGCAGAACTGTCCTTTTCCTTGGCAGAGAAATCTCAGGAGAAGGTGCTGGTCTCTCGAAATCCCACCGAGATTCCATACTCCATCATCCACGTCCCATCACAGTGTCAGGCATGTTGTCCTTCCTGGGGTTGACAGGGTACAGCCGTACCCACATCCCTGACTACACATCCAGGACTGAACCACTGAGAGAAATAGTGAGAGAAGCAGGACCAAGAAACTTACACTCCTCACTTACCTGGACACCTGAAGCATCAACAGCGTTTGCTCTCCTAAAAACCGATCTCTCGGTGGCAGCAGCTCTGACAGCACCCGACTACAAAAACAAATTTCATCTTGATGTTTCTGAAAAGGAGGGGTTCACTTCTTCCATCCTTTTTTCAGAAACAAGAGGGGGAGAGAAGAGTACTGATGTATCATTCCTCTAAGTTGGACCATATTGAAGCAGGTCAGACAACATGTTCCAGGTACGTGGCTGCAGTGGCAAAAGCTATTGAAAAAACCGCCCACCTGGTAATGTGCCACAAATTGGAAATCCATACGCACCATGGGGTTGCAGCATATCTGATGAGCAAGGAATTCACGTTCAGCGCTGAAAGAAAGAACAAAATCCAGAATAAATGCACCCAATCACACATTACTTTTGTCAACACCGACAAAAACATGGCAGACGCACTCAATGCAGAAGAAGGGTTGGCACACTCCTGCGAAGAGAGGGCGGCACAGGAACTGAAACTGCGACCAGACTTGGGAAACGAACCCCTTACCAATCCTGATCTATGGTTGTACACCGATGGATGCTGCTATAGAGGAGAAGAAGGGAACATAGCAGCATATGCAGTGGTACAGCAGCTTCCAGACCGGGTCACACGTGACCCTGGAATCAGACATCATCCCACAACCTGCCTCAGCCCAACTAGCCGAGATCATTGGTTTGACTCAAGCCCTGGAAAAGGCTGAAGGAAAGACTGTGAACATCTACACTGACTCAGCATATGCTCATGGAGCAGTCCATACAGATGGACCACAATGGGTCAGACGTAACTTCACCACAACAGGAAACCTTCCGATCAAACACAAGGCAACAAATGGAGAGACTGATAAAAGCAGTCTCACTACCTGAGCAGGTGGCCATCATGAAGTGCAAAGGACATCAGCAACTCAAGAACAAAGTCAGCGAGGGAAATGACGCAGCTGACAAAGCAGCCAAGAAAGCTGGGGGCTACACTCCAAGACAGATGGTGCTGCAGACTCAACCAGCTAGAACAGAACTCACAGACCAACACATAAAGGAACTACAATTCACAGCGGGCCCGTATGAGCACTCGGTATGGGGGACAGATGGGAGCCACCAAAGGACCTGATGAACTTTGGAGATGCCATGACGGCAGGTTGGTGGCCCCAGCTAATCTCTGTCCCGAGCTGATACGTGAGGCTCATGGGCCCACCCATGAAGGGAAACTCAAAACTTTACAGAAGGTTTCCCATATTTGGTGGCACCCACACATTAAGGACATGACAGACTTGTTTTGTGATGAGTGCAGCATTTGTGGCAGCCACAACCCAAAGAAACCTTTCCAAACACCCATGGGTTCATACCCAGTACCTAATGCATGTTTTCAGGACATTAGCATAGATTACACTGACATGGGGGCTGATAATGTAACTAATGGGAAAAGGTACTTATTGGTAATGGTAGATCGATTCTCCAAATGGGTTGAGGCAATACCAACAGCACGTGAGGATGCTAGGTCAGTTATTAAGTGGCTGCAGACTGAACTCATACCAAGGTATGGGGTTCCAAGACAAATTCGATCCGACAACGGGTCCCATTTCAGTAACCAACACCTGAGACAGGTGGAGGAGAGGTTCGGCATTGTGCACAAGTTTGGGTCGGTGTACCGGCCGCAATCTCAGGGCCTCGTGGAACGCGCCAATCAAACTTTGAAGGCTAAGATAGCCAAGGTATGTGCAGGTTCAAAGTTGACGTGGGTTGAAGCTCTGCCCCTGGCGTTGATGGCCATGAGAGCCTCTCCAGGAGCAGGCACCCATCTCTCTCCACATGAGATTATGACTGGTAGAGTCATGCCTGGTCCACCAAGGGAGGGAGGTCATATGCCCGCCCTTGATGTACAACAAATTGTAATGTCTGAATATGTGAGAAAACTAACGGAACTCTCTGCAGCTCTCTCCAAACAGATTCACAAGGTCCAAGAGGGGGAGCTGACGGGAGATCCGGCGCTGCTGAAGGTAAAAGTTGGCGACTGGGTAAGGATCAAGGTTCACAAGAGAAAGTGGCAAGATCCCAGGTGGACTGGACCGTACGAAGTGAAGGAGGTTACTTCACACTCAGTCCAGGTCAAAGGTAAATCAGGCGCACCTTGGCACCACTTGACACATTGTACACCAGCACCAACTCCTTCCAGAACCCTGACTGAAGTCAGAAGTGATTTAATCACATTAAATTCGGATCAAATTCTTGACACCAACACTATCTGAATATGTGGAGGAGACTCCCATCTTCAGATACTGGAGGGGAAAAACAGAGGAGGGACAGACCACCATGGGAGAGACTGGGGTGCTCTGCTCCACTCCTTGTTTTGCTGATTGTAACTATTGGGGTTACTCTAGGAATCATACTCTGGTCAGTACAGCACATGACACAGACACCCATTACACCCACTAGTAAACCTAACGACACATTCAATGCCACAACCATACGTCCGACCAACCTGCACTCCGACACATTGAGCCCAGATCAGAATGTAAGCCACAGCCACCACGTAAATAAACGACAAGTTGTCTCTAACACCCTTTCCTGTGGGCCCAGACAATTGTATAGAAGCACCACATTATGTATACCCTTTAATGTTACCACTACTGCGACAGTGCCGTGGGTAGACTTCAGAGAACTTACCTACTACCGTGACTGGGACTGGTATATGACAGTGGGGGTCACCCATAGCGATTGGACTTGGACAAACTTGGTATGTGAGACTAATTATGACTGGTCCAGTTGCACCTCTACTACATTAGGAAAACAATGGAGGAAACTCTTGACTTTGACAAAAAACTCTAAAGGACTCAAATTTACTATCTATCCTGGTATTGCATTAGGCTGCCAGGACTTTAGACTTGCTCCTTATGTAAGCTGTACCACTGCACCAGTCCATTGGAATGTTCGAATTTGTCATATTAATAACACAAATGTCACGATCGTCTGAAGAAGCGGACCAATACGCAGCGCGTGGAGTGAACATGATGACTTTATTTTATAAAGCAACCACGAAAAACAACAAATGACGATAGTGAAGTCCTCTGTAACACTGACAGAAACATGGAACAAAAACCCACAAACACACAGTGAAACACAACAGTTTAAATATGGCTCCCAATCAGAGATAACGAGCCGACAGCTGACACTCGTTACCTCCGATTGGGAGTCAATGACCAAACATAGAAACCAACCCAACAGAAAAGCAAACATAGAAATACACCCAACAGAAAAATAACAACCCTGGCTCAAAAATAAAAGTCCATAGAGCCAGAGTGTCACAGTACCCCCCTAAAGGTGCGAACTCCGGGCGCACCAGCAAACAGTCTAGGGGAGGGTCTGGGTGGGCGCTCTGTCTATGGTGGCGGCTCAGGCACTGGTCGTGGTCCCCACCCCACCATAGTCACTACCCGCTTGTGTAACCTCCTCCACATGACCACCCCCCAACTAAACCCCACAGGATTAAGGGGCAGCACTGGACTAAGAGGCATCACCGGACTCAGGGGCAGCACCGGACTAAGGGGCAGCACCGGGCTAAGGGGCAGCACCGGGCTAAGGGGCAGCACCGGACTAAGGGGCAGCACCGGACTGAATGGCGGATCCTGGCTGGCTGGCTCTGGCGGATCCTGGCTGGACGGCTCTGGCGGATCCTTGCTGGACGGCTCTGGCGGATCCTGGCTGGACGGCTCTGGCGGATCCTGGCTGGACGGCTCATGGCTGGCTGACGGATCTGGCTGCTCATGGCTGGCTGACGGATCTGGCTGCTCATGGCTGGCTGACGGATCTGGCTGATCCTGTCTGGCGGAAGGCTCTGGCTGATCCTGTCTGGCGGAAGGCTCTGGCTGATCCTGTCTGGCGGAAGGCTCTGGCTGATCCTGTCTGGCGGAAGGCTCTGGCTGATCCTGTCTGGCGGAAGGCTCTGGCTGATCCTGTCTGGCGGAAGGCTCTAGCGGCTCCTGTCTGGCGGAAGGCTCTAGCGGCTCCGGTCTGGCGGACGGCTCTGAAGGCTCATGGCAGACGGGGCGGCTTTGCAGGTTCAGTACAGACGGGCGGCTTTAGCGCCGTTGGGCAGACGGGCAGTTCAAGCGCCGTTGGGCAGACGGGCAGTTCAGGCGCCGTTGGACAGACGGGCAGTCCAGGTGCCGTTGGGCAGACGGGCAGTTCAGGCGCCGTTGGGCAGACGGGCAGTTCAGGCGCCGTTGGGCAGACGGGCAGTTCAGGCGCCGTTGGGCAGACGGGCAGTCCAGGCGCCGTTGGGCAGACGGCAGACTCTGGCCGTCTGAGGCGCACCTAGGCCTGGCGCGTAGTGCCGGAACTGGAGGTACCGGGCTGAGGACACGCATCTCAGGGCTAGTGCGGGGAGAAGGAACCGGCCGGACCGGGCTGGCGACGCGCACCGTAGACTTGGTGCGGGTGGCAGGAACAGGCCGGGTCGGGCTGGCGACGCGCACCGTATCCTTGGTGCGTGGAGCAGGAACAGGCCGGGCAGGGCTGTCGACGCACACCGTATCCTTGGTGCGTGGAGCAGGAACAGGCCGGGCTGGGCTGGCGACGCACACCGTAGGTTCTGTGCGTGGAGCAGGAACAGGCCGGGCTGGGCTGGCGACGCACACCGCGGGCCTGGTGCGTGGAGCAGGAACAGGCCGGGCAGGGCTGTCGACGCACACCGTATCCTTGGTGCGTGGAGCAGGAACAGGCCGGGCTGGGCTGGCGACGCACACCGTAGGTTCTGTGCGTGGAGCAGGAACAGGCCGGGCTGGGCTGGCGACGCACACCGTAGGTTCTGTGCGTGGAGCAGGAACAGGCCGGGCTGGGCTGGCGACGCACACCGTATCCTTGGTGCGTGGAGCAGGAACAGGCCGGGCAGGGCTGTCGACGCACACCGTATCCTTGGTGCGTGGAGCAGGAACAGGCCGGGCAGGGCTGTCGACGCACACCGTATCCTCTGTGCGTGGAGCAGGAACAGGCCGGGCTGGGCTGGCGACGCACACCGTAGGTTCTGTGCGTGGAGCAGGAACAGGCCGGGCTGGGCTGGCGACGCACACCGTAGGTTCTGTGCGTGGAGCAGGAACAGACCGGGCTGGGCTGGCGACGCACACCGCGGGCCTGGTGCGTGGAGCAGGAACAGGCCGGGCAGGGCTGTCGACGCACACCGTATCCTTGGTGCGTGGAGCAGGAACAGGCCGGGCTGGGCTGGCGACGCACACCGTAGGTTCTGTGCGTGGAGCAGGAACAGGCCGGGCTGGGCTGGCGACGCACACCGTGGGCTTGATGCGTGGAGTAGGAACAGGCCGGTCCGTACTGGGAACACACACCACTGGCTTTAACTGGGGATCAGGAACGGGCCGGACCGGACTGGTAACACACATCAGTCTCTCACGCCGTGCCGCAACAACTTCCCTTCCTCTACTCGCCAATGGCTCCCGTAATCCGATAGCCTTCTCTCCACGTCTCCCTGTAGCAGCCTCCTGCTGCCCAGCCGCCTAAGCCATGTGCCCCCCCAAAAACTTTTTGGGGTTGCCTCTCGTCCTTCCAACGATGATGGCCCTGCTGACGCCGTTGCTCCTCTCTCGCCAGGGCCTTGATCTTCCCCCAAGGTCCCTTGCCCCCGAGCATGTCCTCCCAGGACCACGATTTGCCCACCTGGGCCATCGCCAGCCTCTCGAGCTCCTTACCAGGCGCTTCCTCCCATGTCCAGCTGTCTTGCTCCTGGACACGCTGCTTGGTCCTTCTATGGTGGGTTTTTCTGTCACGATCGTCTGAAGAAGCGGACCAATACGCAGCGCGTGGAGTGAACATGATGACTTTATTTTATAAAGCAACCACGAAAAACAACAAATGACGATAGTGAAGTCCTCTGTAACACTGACAGAAACATGGAACAAAAACCCACAAACACACAGTGAAACACAACAGTTTAAATATGGCTCCCAATCAGAGATAACGAGCCGACAGCTGACACTCGTTACCTCCGATTGGGAGTCAATGACCAAACATAGAAACCAACCCAACAGAAAAGCAAACATAGAAATACACCCAACAGAAAAATAACAACCCTGGCTCAAAATAAAA
The DNA here is from genome assembly GCF_020615455.1 of Coregonus clupeaformis. Classification (NCBI taxonomy): domain Eukaryota; kingdom Metazoa; phylum Chordata; class Actinopteri; order Salmoniformes; family Salmonidae; genus Coregonus; species Coregonus clupeaformis. The sequence goes on from NC_059220.1 coordinate 4,239,538, forward strand.
GTCCATAGAGCCAGAGTGTCACAACAAAAGCACAGGCTATTAATGAAAATGGTAATAAGAATAATTCTATTATTTTACTTACCACTCCACCTACTTTGGATGATGCAATCCTGACCGCTACAGGTGTCTCCGGCCTTTCTAACAACTGGCTCTTGTTGACTGAGGAAGCGGCAAAGGTGACTCATCAGAGTTGTGTGGTTTGTATGGGGGCACGGCCATTGCTTCGCATTATCCCTGCCGCCATTACGCCAGAATGCTTCCTGTCTGTCATGAAACATGACAACCCTTCCGCCAATTGTACACTATGGGACGTAGTTCATCCCTTGGTTACTAAAGCAACTAAGAAACCAATTTTTTCCTATCAGGTGGCTAGAGCTAACTTTACCTGTGTTAATCTCACGAAAGGTCTACCATTGTTGGGTATGGTACCTGTTGGATGGTGTCGGTTTATCTATACGCCTAATGCTGAGTTTAAACCTGTTTCCAGGGCTGATGTCTGGTGGTGGTGTGGAGGCGTTCATCTGTTTGATGGACTGCCTGGAAATGCCACAGGCACCTGTGCACTAGTCTCTCTTTTGCTACCAATTTCTGTGTATCCAACAGGTGTTCAGGAGCTGGTGACCCATGTGTCTGACTTAATTCCTACCAGGACCAGGTGCGCTGTGGGCCCTACTCATGGGGACCCAACCTACATTGATGCAATTGGGGTCCCTAGGGGGGTACCAGATGAGTATAAATTGATTGACCAAGTAGCCGCAGGTTTTGAATCTTCATTTTGCTGGTGGTGCACAATTAATAAAAATGTTGACAGAATCAATTATGTCCATTTTAATGTTCAAAAATTAGGCAATTGGACACAACAAGGTTTTGAGGCGGTGCATGGCCAGTTGGCTGCGACCTCTCTCATGGCTTTCCAAAATCGTATTGCTGTCGACATGCTCCTGGCTGAAAAAGGAGGAGTATGTGCTATGTTTGGTGAACAATGTTGTACCTTTATTCCCAACAATACAGCCACAGATGGCAGCTTGACTGTCGCCCTGGAAGGGTTACTGAACTCTTAATGGCAAAATGAAGAGCCACTCAGGGGTGGATACTTCAATGTGGGACTCTTGGATGGATGCGTTTGGTAAATATAAAACGCTTGTTTCTTCTATACTTGTATCCATCTCTGTTTTTGCTGCAATTCTAGTGCTTTGTGGATACTGTTGCATTCCATGCATACGGACGCTGACAACCAGGATTATAACCACCGCTATTGATCCACATCCTGCAGATAACGGTCAGATGTTTCCTTTGCTTGCTATTGACGATGCTGACCAAGGATATCTGGATGATGAATAGCATTTAAGCTTTTTGTCACGTCTCTTGTGAGATGTGAAGAGGGGGAATGTAAAACTTTATCCTCTGATAAAGTTTTCCCTATTTTGCCAATTGCAGCATTTAAGCTTTTTGTCACGTCTCTTGTGAGACGTGAAGAGGGGGAATGTAAAACTTTATCTTCTGATAAAGTTTTCCCTATTTTGCCAATTGCATTATTAAGCTTGTGTCACGTCTCTTGTGAGACGTGAAGAGGGGGAATGTAAAACTTTATCTTCTGATAAAGTTTTCCCTATTTTGCCAATTGCAGCATTGAAGCTTTATGTCACGTCTCTTGTGAGACGTGAAGAGGGGGAATGTAAAACTTTATCTTCTGATAAAGTTTTCCCTATTTTGCCAAATTGCAGCATTTAAGCTTTATGTCACGTCTCTTGTGAGACGTGAAGAGGGGGAATGTAAAACTTTATCTTCTGATAAAGTTTTCCCTATTTTGCCAATTACACTGTTAGCTTGTGTCACGTCTTAAGTTTTCCTTCTTTACTGTTACTTGGTCACGTCTCTGGGGAGACGTGAAGAGAGGGATTTGTCGTAGTAAATATATTATGTTATAGCTTGGTCTGACTAAAATCTTGTGCATAACCCATCTTGTGTTGGGCCTTTGGATTTAATACAATGCACAAAGACTTCTATCTTGTCGGCCTTATCAGCAGGTGGCTATGGACAACACCCACGCCATAGGTCTCTCAGTTCTCCCAACTCACACGAGTTATTGCTCTGAGGACATACACACACACACCCCCACACACACACACACATACACACACACACACACACACACATCATCATTGTTAAACATACACACATAACACACACACACATACACACACATACACACACACACACATAACACACACACACACACACACACACACACATACACACACGCACACACACACACACACACATCATCATTGTTAAGCACACACACACAAAAAACCCCTTCTCTTAGGCTGAACATCTGAAGACAGAGAACCCGACTCAGAGCCAATGCAATGGAAGTGACCTCGACCAACTCATCAGGACCAATCAGAAGATCAGAACTACTAGAATCAACCTACTTTATTTTATTGTATAAAATGTCAGCACACAATGTTTAGGGGCTCGCTCTCTCAGATATCTCCCTACGAGGTTGACGAACGGGTCCGTGCACGCTATTTACAGATATCTTTACCTCTGAATAAACTGCCTCATATTATACAATTATCCACCTTGTCCGAAAGTCTCTACTTGGTCTCCGTTCTCCAGTAAACTTGTGATCATCAACACTTCTGAGCCTCCTGAGCTTCCTGTCTGCCTCCTGAGCCTCCTGTCTGCCTCATGTCTGCCTCCTGAGCCTCCTGTCTGCCTCCTGTTCCTCCTGTCTGCCTCCTGTGCCACCTGTCTGCCTCCTGTCTGCCTCCTGAGCCTCCTGTCTGCCTCATGTCTGACTCCTGAGCCTCCTTTCTGCCTCCTGTCTGACTCCTGTCTGCCTCCTGAGCCTCCTGTCTGACCCCTGTCTGCCTCCTGAGCCTCCTGTCTGCCTCTTGAGACTCCTGTCTGCCTCCTGTCTACCTCTTGTCAGCCTCCTGAGCCACCTGTCTGCCTCCTGTCTGCCTCCTCTGCCTCCTGACTGCCTCCCGTCTGCCTCCTGTCTGCCTTCTGAGCCTCCTGAGCTTCCTGTCTGCCTCCTGAGCCTCCTGTCTGCCTCCTGTCTGCCTCATGTCTGCCTCCTGAGCCTCCTGTCTGCCTCCTGAGCCTCCTGTCTGCCTCCTGTCTGCCTCCTGTCTGCCTCATGTCTGCCTCCTGAGCCTCCTGTCTGTGCCCTGTCTGCCTCCTGTCTGCCCCCTGTCTGCCTCCTGTCTGCCTCATGTCTGCCTCCTGAGCCTCCTGTCTGCCTCCTGTCTGCCTCCTGTCTGCCTCCTGAGCCGCCTGTCTGCCCCCTGTCTGCCTCCTGAGCCTCCTGTCTGCCTTTTGAGACTCTTGTCTGCCTCCTGTCTACCTCTTGTCAGCCTCCTGAGCCACCTGTCTGCCTCCCGTCTGCCTCCTGTCTGCCTCCTCTCTGCCTCCTGAGCCTCCTGTCTGACTTCTGTCACCAACCAATTCTGTGAAGAGGCAACTATTAGCAATCAGAGAAATGAATCCATCAGTTAATCAGGAGACAAGGAGGTCGACATCTGACATCACACTGATTAGAAATAAACATACTTCAATGATAGCTAGGGAGCAGAGTGGACAACAACATGGAATCAAATCAAATCATATGTTATTTGTCACATGTGCTGAATACAACCTTACCGTGAAATGCTTACTTACAAGCCCTTAACCAACAATGCAGTTCAAGAAATAGAGTTAAGAAAATATTATGGTGGTCTGCTTGAAACATGAAGGTATTACAGACTCGGTCAGGGAGAGGTTGAAAATGTCAGTGAAGACACTTGCCAGTTGGTCCGCACATGCTCTGAGTACATGTCCTATAATCTGTCTGGCCCCGCGGCCGTGTAAATGTTGACCTGTTTAAAGGTCTTGCTCACATCAGGCTACGGAGAGCGTGATCACAGAGTCGTCAGGAACAGTTGGTGCTCTCATGCATGCTTCAGTGTCGCTTGCCTTGAAGCAAGCATAAAAGGCATTTAGCCCGTCTGGTAGGCTCGCGTCAATGGGCAGCTCGTGGCTAGGTTTCCCTTTGTAGTCCGTAATAGTTTGCAAGCCCTGCCACATCCGACGAGCATCGGAGCAGGTGTAGTAGGATTCAATATTAGTCCTGTACTGACGCTTTGCCTGTTTGATGGTTTGTCTGAGGGCATAGCGGGATTTCTTATAAGCGTCTGGATTAGTGTCCCGCTCCTTGAAAGCGGCATGTCTAGCATTTAGCTCGGTGAGGATGTTGCCTGTAATCCATGGCTTCTGGTTGGGACATTAACGTACGGTCACTGTGTGGATGACGTCGTTGATACACTTATTGATGAAGCCGGTGACTGAGGTGGTATACTTCTCAATGCCATTGGATGAATCACGGAACATATTCCAGTCTGTATTAGCAAAATCGTCCTGTAGCGTAACGTCCGTGTCATCTGACCACTTCCGTATTGAGCGAGTCACTGGTACTACCTGCTTTTTTTTTTGGCTGGGTTTCTGTACAGCACTTCGAGATATTAGCTGATGTAAGAAGGGCTATATAAAATAAAATTTTTAGTTTTTGCTTGTAAGCAGGAATCAGCTGGATATAATTATGGTCAGATTTGCCAAATGGAGGGCGAGGCAGAGCTTTGTACGCGTCTCTGTGTGTGGAGTAAAGGTGGTCTAGAGTTTTTTTTCTCCTCTGGTAGCTCGTGACATGCTGGTAGAAATGATTTAGTCTCCCTGCATTAAAGTCCCCGACCACTAGGAGCGCCGCTTCTGGATGAGCATTTTCTTGTTTGCTTATGGCGGTCTTAGTGCCAGCATCGTTTTGTGGTGGTAAATAGACGGCTAGATAGTGTGATCTAGAGTTTATCCTGAGGTACTCTACCTCAGGCGAGCAATACCTCGAGACCTCCTTAATATTAGACATTGTGCACCAGCTGTTATTGACACACACCACCACCCCTCGTCTCACCAGACGTAGCTGTTCTGTCCTGCTGATGCACGGAAATCCCAGCTAACTGAATATTATCCATGTCGTCGTTCAGCCACGACTCGGTGAAACATATTACAGATATGTCCCATTGGTAGGATAGTCTCGAGCGGAGATCATCCAGTTTATTTTCCAGTGATTGCACGTTGGCCAATAGAACGGATGGTAGAGGTGGGTTACCCACTCGCCAACAAATTCTCAGAAGGCACCCCGATCTCTGCCCCCTGTATTTCCATATTTTCTTCACCGAATGACGGGGATTTGGGCCTGGTCCCGGAGAAGCAGTATATCCTTCGCGTCGGATTCATTAAAGAAAAAATCTTCGTCCAGTTTGAGGTGAGTAATCGCTGTTTTGATATCCAGAAGCTATTTTCGGTCACAAGAGATGGTAGCAGCAACATTATGTACAAAATAAATTACAAACAATGCGAAAAAACACACAAAATAGCACAGTTGGTTAGGAGCCCGTAAAACAGCAGCCATCCCCTCCGGCGGGAGAACATTTTTCATAAAAAAAAATAACCCTTATTTTACCAGGTAAGTTGATTGAGATCACATTCTCATTTACAGCAACAACCTGGGGAATAGGAAGGGGGATGAATGAGCCAATTGGAAGCTGGGGATGGATTAGGTGGCCATGATGGTATAAGGGCCAGATTGGGAATTTAGCCAAGACACCAGGGTTAACACCCCTACGTTTACGATAAGGGCCATGGGAGCTTTAGTGACCACAGAGAGTCAAGACACATGTTTAACGTCCCATCCAAAAGACGACAGCCTACACAGGGAAATGTCCCAAATAACTGCCCTGGGGAATTGGGATACAATTTTGGAGAGCCCTGGTTTAAACCTACAGGATGGTAGCTTTCCAGGAACAGGGTTGGAGAGCCCTGGTTTAAACCTACAGAAGGATAGCTCTCCAGGAACAGGGGTGGAGAGCCCTGGTTTAAAAATACAGGAGGGTAGCTCTCCAGGAACATGGCTGGAGAGCCCTGGTTTAAAAATACAGGACAGTAGCTCTCCAGGAACAGGGGTGGAGAGCCCTTGTTTAAACCTAAAGGATGGTAGCTCTCCGGGACCAGGGTTGGAGAGAGCCCTGGTTGAAACATACAGGAGATTGCCAGAGATTGAGTACAACGAAAATGTTTTATTTGGCTCGCACAGTTGTGGCTTGACCAGTAAAAATAAAAACATAGCTACAAAGAGAGGACCATTAGGACAATTATGTTGCTTTAGCGATGGCAAATATACATCAAATGAGTAGGCAACACTCATCAATAAGCAATCCCTCCTCAATAACTCCTTCCTGTATGCATATTGTCTAACATTGCTGTTCTGCATAATTAATTAATGCAACTAGCTCTCACAGTCTCACACATAGAATGAGACGTTCATCCATGTTTCTCAAACATCACATTTCAAAGTTGCTGAAAAGTGCCCATTGCCAAAAACTCAAGGGTGGATAGCAATTGGATGTGCACAAGAATGGCATGTGTTTGCCTTTTTAAAGTAGTACTTAAATCCTCACAAAATCCTATCAGATTGGTTTTTGGAGACGATATCTGATGAGCCAATCTGTACTTTCTGAAGAAAAAGTCCCGCCTGTCTCTAAAAACGTGCTCTCTGCAAAATGCAGCGTATGCCATCTTGCTCTGTGATCATCTATCTCTCATTCGATTTCCCATTATCTCTTTTATAGTATTTTAACAATGGTTGCATTTTCACACGTACCCTTGTAGCTACCAACTGTAGCTCAGTTGGTAGAGCATGGAGCTTGCAACGCCAGGGTTGTGGGTTCGTTTCCCACGGGGGGGGCAGTATGAAAATTGTATGCACTCACTAACTGTAAGTCGCTCTGGATAAGAGCGTCTGCTATAAGACAATTATTTTTTTTTTTTATTACAAGTTATGTTACTTAATATGGATTATTATTGTAACAAAAACCAATGCACTGATGTGGTCAAATTATAAAGCATGTGAAGATATGTTGCATTACATTTACATTTCAGTCATTTAGCAGACGCTCTTATCCATTTATGAATTCACAATGGAAAAACAATGACATGTAAAAATGACTGACATATAGAGTGGGGAGAACAAGTATTTGATACACTGCCGATTTTGCAGGTTTTCCTACTTACAAAGCATGTAGAGGTCTGTCATTTTTATCATAGGTACACTTCAACTGTGAGAGACGGAATCTAAAACAAAAATCCAGAAAATCACATTGTATGATTTTTAAGTAATTAATTTGCATTTTATTGCATGACATAAGTATTTGATACATCAGAAAAGCAGAACATAATATTTGGTACAGACACCTTTGTTTGCAATTACAGAGATCATACGTTTCCTGTAGGTCTTGACCAGGTTTGCACACACTGCAGCAGGGATTTTGGCCCACTCCTCCATACAAACCTTCTCCAGATCCTTCAGGTTTCGGGGCTGTCGCTGGGCAATACGGACTTTCAGCTCCCTCCAAAGATTTTCTATTGGGTTCAGGTCTGGAGACTGGCTAGGCCACTCCAGGACCTTGAGATGCTTCTTACGGAGCCACTCCTTAGTTGCCCTGGCTGTGTGTTTCGGGTCGTTGTCATGCTGGAAGACCCAGCCACGACCCATCTTCAATGCTCTTACTGAGGGAAGGAGGTTGTTGGCCAAGATCTCGCGATACATGGCCCCATCCATCCTCCCCTCAATACGGTGCAGTCGTCCTGTCCCCTTTGCAGAAAAGTATCCCCAAAGAATGATGTTTCCACCTCCATGCTACACGGTTGGGATGGTGTTCTTGGGGTTGTACTCATCCTTCTTCTTCCTCCAAACACGGCGAGTGGAGTTTAGACCAAAAAGCTCTATTTTTGTCTCATCAGACCACATAACCTTCTCCCATTCCTCCTCTGGATCATCCAGATGGTCATTGGCAAACTTCAGACGGGCCTGGACATGCGCTGGCTTGAGCAGGGGGGCCTTGCGTGCGCTGCAGGATTTTAATCCATGACGGCGTAGTGTGTTACTAATGGTTTTCTTTGAGACTGTGGTCCCAGCTCTCTTCAGGTCATTGACCAGGTCCTGCCGTGTAGTTCTGGGCTGATCCCTCACCTTCCTCATGATCATTGATGCCCCACGAGGTGAGATCTTGCATGGAGCCCCAGACCGAGGGTGATTGACCGTCATCTTGAACTTCTTCCATTTTCTAATAATTGCACCAACAGTTGTTGCCTTCTCACCAAGCTGCTTGCCTATTGTCCTGTAGCCCATCCCAGCCTTGTGCAGGTCTACAATTGTATCCATGATGTCCTTACACAGCTCTCTGGTCTTGGCCATTGTGGAGAGGTTGGAGTCTGTTTGATTGAGTGTGTGGACAGGTGTCTTTTATACAGGTAACGAGTTCAAACAGGTGCAGTTAATACAGGTAATGAGTGGAGAACAGGAGGGCTTCTTAAAGAAAAACTAATAGGTCTGTGAGAGCCAGAATTCTTACTGGTTGGTAGGTGATCAAATACTTATGTCATGCAATAAAATGCAAATTAATTACTTAAAAATCATACAATGTGATTTTCTGGATTTTTGTTTTAGATTCCGTCTCTCACAGTTGAAGTGTACCTATGATAAAAATTACAGACCTCTACATGCTTTGTAAGTAGGAAAACCTGCAAAATCGGCAGTGTATCAAATACTTGTTCTCCCCACTGTAGCTCTCACAATTTCACACCTTTTCAACATATATCCAGCAATAGAAAGTTGTTTTTGTTATTTTTGTTTTAATCCTATCACAAACCTTAACCCTTACCTTAACCATTCAGAGTTAATGACTAACCTTAAGAATTTGGAGTTAATGGCTGAACTTAACCTTCAACACTTCGAAATTTGACGTTTGGAACAACTTCGAAATTTGATGTTTGTGAAACATGGATGAACTTCTAATTCGGACGTGAGACTGTGAGGGCTGGTAAATCCAGGAACAGGGTTGGAGAGCCGTGGTGTAAACCAAGCAGCCAGGCCACCTGTGTCAGTATTCAACGTTCATCCATGTCTGAGGACGTCGGGAGATGACGTGGGAACTGGCCACTAGGGGCAACAGTGAGCACTGTTACCTTCAAGTAGGTTTCAGTTTTGCTAGGGCTGGGATAGGCGTAAGCATCTGCCTCTGATTTCAAAGGTTGCAAGTTCGAATCCAGCGATGAAAGCTGTTTTAGAATTGTTTGTTTTAAGCCTATCCCAAACCTTAAACCTTATCTTAAAACTTTGCAGTTAATGCCTTTTTTTTTTTTTTTTTTACCTTTATTTAACCAGGTAAGCCAGTTGAGAACAGGTTCTCATTTACAACTGCGACCTGGCCAAGATAAAGCAAAGTAGTGCAATAAAAACAACACAGAGTTACATATGGGGTAAAAAAAACAAAGTCAGAAATACAACAGAAAATATATATACAGTGTGTGCAAATGTAGCAAGTTATGGAGGTAAGGCAATAAATAGGCTATAGTGCAGAATAATTACAATAGTATTAACACTGGGATGCTAGATGTGCAAGAGATGATGTGCAAATAGAGATACTGGGGTGCAAAAGAGCAAAATAAATAACAATATAGGGATGAGGTAGTTGGGTGGGCTAATTTCAGATGGGCTGTGTACAGGTGCAGTGATCGGTAAGGTGCTCTGACAACTGATGCTTAAAGTTATTGAGGGAGATAAGAGTCTCCAGCTTCAGAGATTTTTGCAATTCGTTCCAGTCATTGGCAGCAGAGAACTGGAAGGAATGGCGGCCAAAGGAGGTGTTGGCTTTGGGAATGACCAGTGAGATATACCTGCTGGAGCGCAGACTACGGGTGGGTGCTGCCTAACCTTAAGATTTCTGAATGAATGCCTAAACTTTACCCTAAATGAAAACATGTGGAGTTAATGTGTAAACTTAATCTTAAATACTTCAAAATGTGACGTTTGCAACAACTTCGAAATTTGATGTTTGAGAAACATGGATGAATGTCAAATTCTAAAGTAAGACTGTGAGAGCTAGATGGGATTATAATCAGAACTAAAATTAGGATAATTTGTAATATTCCAGTCATAAATGTTTACACTAACCACTCAAATGGCCGTAGGGTAGAAATCCTCCAGGGTGTATACAAACGCACCCACGACGAATTCCAACTCACCCTACTTGGCAGAGGAAATGACAACACATATAATCTCATTACCTCTATCATGACCCAGCTGCATTCCAAGAACAGCAAAATATTATACACTTCTGCTAAATGTTGTCCTACGTTTTGCAATTATGGAATTTGATTGTGAGTAATCCATACAGGAAAATGAATAGGCACCCTTGATACTTGCTGGGAGTGTGTGTGTGTGTGTGTGTGTGTGTGTGTGTGTGTGTGTGTGTGTGTGTGTGTGTGTGTGTGTGTGTGTGTGCGTGTGTGTGTGTGTGTGTATGTGTGCTGACAGAGAGTAGTTGCTGCGAGGCTTAGCGTTTTATTCTGTAAATGAGTGTGACATGGGACTCAGCAGTTCCATTTCAGCCATGGTGGCCGAAGTCACGATGACTGCACGCAGACACAGGCACACACACACACACACACACACACACACACACACACACACACACACACACACACACACACACACACACACACACACACACACACACACACACACACACACACACACACACACACACACACACACACTTGAACACACACACAGGAAGTCATATCCACAGAGACCACCTGTTGAACTAATTAGTGAGTCTGGCAGGAGAGGACAGCATGAACACACAAGATTAGTCAGGCCTGTGTGTGTGTGTGTGTGTGTGTGTGTGTGTTAGTGGGCCAAAGTTAAAGCAGGTTACATGGCTATACCATAAGTAGCTAGCAGAAAACAATACGCCTCACAGAGTTAATAGGCCTGCAATGCATTCCAGAACAGACAATGAAGCTAACTCAGCGAGAGATAATGTGTTCCGTTTGGATTCCAGAACAGACAATGAAGCTAACCCAGCGAGAGATAATGTGTTCCGTTTGGATTCCAGAACAGACAATGAAGCTAACACAGCCAGAGATAATGCGTTCCGTTTGGATTATTTCCATTTCTTTCTATTCCCCATGTAAAATCATTATGAGTGAACACTATCTCCTCTTCCCTCCATTCCTCCAACCTCTCCACCAATAGGATAAATAGAAGAATTTACAGAAAAACCAACAAACTGAAACATATTCACAGATGACAAATGATAAAATGTGATACAACATTGTATCAATTATTTTCAACTTAATTCAGTACAATACAATTATGGTTATACCAAACGTGAACATACTGTTTTGATATGTTGACAATGGTTATTGTAAAATGTAATTACAGTAAATAAAATGATATGTTACAGAAAGGCCATAACCAGTGGATACATTAAAAAGAGCTGGGCAGTGACAGCAAGTTGTTCTGAGGAGTTTAGAGAGAGATAGAAGAGAGAGAGGGGGAGAGAGAGAAAGGGGGGGAGAGAGAGAGAGGGAGAGAGAGAGAGCAGTAGAAGAGAGAGATAGAGGGAGAGAGAGAGGGAGAGAGAGAGAGAGAGAGAGCAAGAGAGAGAAAGAGGGAGCAAGAGAGAGAGAGAAAGAGGGAGCGAGAAAGAGGGAGCGAGAGAGAGAGAGAGGGGGAGAGAGGAGAGAGGGGGAGAGAGGAGAGAGAGAGAGAGAGAGGGGGGGAGATAGATATATATAGATAGAGAGAAAAGCAGAGGAATGTAACTTTGAAAACAGTCCGTCCAGCTGACTAGCTCTCACAGTCTCACGTCAGAATGAAACGTTCATCCATTTTTCTAAAATTTCAAATTTCAAAGTTGTTGCAAACGTCAAATTTCGAAGTGTTTAAGGTTAAGTTCAGGCATTAACTCTGAAATGTTAAGGGTAGGCAATAACTCAGAATGGTTAAGGTAAGGGTTAAGGTTTGGGATAGGGCTTAAAACAATAGTCTCAATAACAACTTTTTTATTGCTGGATTCAAACTTGCAACCTTTGGAATCAGAGGGAGACGCTTACGCCTAACGACCATCCACTTCTACAACAACCTAGTAAAACCGAAACCTACTTGAAGGTAACATCGCTCACTGTTGCCCCTAGTGGCCAGTTTCAACGTAATTTCCCGATGTCCTCAGACATGGATGGACGTTGAATGCTGACTTGTATCACAGGTGACCTGGCTGTTAAAATCATATACATACAGTACTGAGGCAACTGTTGTTACTGTTTATGTCCCCACAGCGGAGGCTGCTGAGGGGAGGACGGCTCATAATAATGCCTGGAATGGAGTAATATGGAATGGTATATAAACACATCAAAAACGTGGTTTCCATGTGGTTGATACCATTCCATTGACTCCATTCCAGACATTATTATGAGCCTTCCTCCCATCAGCAGCCTCCACTGATGTCCAGTGAGTGGCTTTGACCATATATGACCACTGAAATACTTGTTCTGATTTTACAGATACTACATTCAGCAGAGACTTTTTGTAAAAAAAAAAAAGAGAACTGATATTATTTGACAGTGCATGTATTCACAACAATGGCTTACAGTACTCCATAGGAAAGTCATGGCTGAGTACTGAAACTGTCCCCGAACTGTCCTCTTCATCCAATGGACCACCATCAGGGTAGTATCGGACGATTTATTTTCTACTTCCTTGTCTGTCTGTCTGTTTCGGGACAGACCCACGTCATCTATTGATACCTACTTCTGTCTATCCATTTGTTTATACCGTGGTTATACCGTGGTTATACCATGGTTATGGTAATACTGTGGTTATACCGGGGTTATGGTAATTCTGTTGATATACCGTGGTTATACCGGGGTTATACCGTGGTTATACCGTGGTTATACCGGGGTTATACCGGGGTTATACCGGGGTTATACCGTGGTTATACCCGGGTTATACCGTGGTTATACCGGGGTTATACCGGGGTTATACCGTGGTTATACTGTGGTTATACCGTGGTTATACCGGGGTTATACTGTGGTTATACTGTGGTTATACCGTGGTTATACTGTGGTTATACCGTGGTTATACCGGGGTTATACCTTGGTTATACTGTCTCCTATGCTTTAATGTCTCCTCTCCCAGCTGATCAGTGTGTGTATGGTAGACAGCTGATCAGTGTGTGTATGGTAGACAGCTGATCAGTGTGTGTATGGTAGACAGCTGATCAGTGTGTATATGGTAGACAGCTGATCAGTGTGTGTATGGTAGACAGCTGATCAGTGTGTGTATGGTAGACAGCTCATCAGTGTGTATATGTTAGACAGCTGATCAGTGTGTGTATGGTAGACAGCTCATCAGTGTGTATATGTTAGACAGCTGATCAGTGTGTGTATGGTAGACAGCTGATCAGTGTGTGTATGGTAGACAGCTGATCAGTGTGTGTATAGTAGACAGCTGATCAGTGTGTGTATGGTAGACAGGTAATTAGTGTGTGTATAGTAGACAGCTGATCAGTGTGTGTATGGTAGACAGGTAATTAGTGTGTGTATGGTAGACATCTGATCAGTGTGTGTAGGGTAGACAGCTGATCAGTGTGTGTATGGTAGACAGCTGATCAGTGTGTGTAGGGTAGACAGCTGATCAGCGTGTCTATGGTAGACAGCTGAGCAGAGTACTGACCCAGCCTCCTAGCGTTGAGCCCTTGGCCCAGAGTAACAGTTCATTCAGGCTGATCTGCCACAGCGTCAGAGACTCAAACATGCTGATCTGGAGACGCCGGGTCCTCGACCACGCCTTGCTCCACTTGTGCCTGGCAGGAAACAGGAAGTGATGTCAGGTTAGGAAGCAGTAAGTTAGAGAGAGAAAGAGAGGAGGGGAGGGGGGATGAAGAGAAATAAACCAACAGAGGAGAAATAAATAGACTGAGACAGTGTGTAGAATACAATACAGTACAGTACAATACAGTATAGTACAATACAATACAGTACAGTACAGTACAGTATAGTACAGTAGAATACAGTACAGTACAGTACAGTACAGTACAGTACAGTACAGTACAGTACATTGTAATACAGTATAGTATAGTACAGTACAATACATTACAGTACAGTAGAATACAGTACAGTAGAATACAGTACAGTATAGTACAGTACAGTAGAATACAGTACAGTATAGTACAGTACAGTACAATACAGTATAGTATAGTACAGTACAATACAGTACAGTACAGTACAGTAGAATACAGTACAGTACAGTACAGTACAGTACAATACAGTATAGTACAGCACAATACAGTACAGTAGAATACAGTACAGTAGAATACAGTACAGGACAGTATAGTACAGTACAGTAGAATACAGTACAGTACAGTACCACAGTAGAATACTGGCTATCACCAGGAATCCTAGTGCCGTGTAATTCATGGTGAGATTACAACATGACTACTGACTACTGAATGTTTTCTAAGGATCATCCTCAACCACACTGTAGTGTTTTCACAGCACAGACTGGGGAGACGTTATTAACTGCTGTACCAGGCAGCTCTCTCTGTCTGTGTGTGTGTGTGTGTGTGTGTGTCTGTGTGTGTGTGTGTGTGTGTGTGTGTGTGTGACCCTGTGGTAGGACAATGTGTTCTTCTTCTTCAAGAGAGTTGAAGTGACAGCTTGTCTAAGCCATGATTCCTTCTCTCCCAACCAATTACACAGCACAGGGAAAGTAATCGCAAAGCCCCCCTTCTCTCTCTCTCTCTCTCTCTCTCTCTCTCTCTCTCTCTCTCTCTCTCTCTCACCTTCATGGTTTTAAGTGATATGTATTCTTTCAAACTCTTTGAGAGACTGATTGAATCTGCCTAGAGTGCCAAAGCAGATAGACTATAAAGAGCCTGGCAAGCTCTATCAAGCACCATATTTCCCATTTTAATTCTCTGTAGATCTGCATTATGTGTTATTCGTGTGTGTGTCTGTATGTGTGTGTGGAGTACCCCTCCTCTCTCTCCTAATGATTTTTCTCACAGACAATCATGGAGTTGTTCTTTAAAATGGTAAGACTGAATCGATATGGCCACTGCTGACTGAAACTGACAGTACAATATAATCACAGCATTCAGCCAGCCAATTACACACACAGACAGAGAGGAGAGGGGGGTATAGGGGAGGGAGGGGGAGGGGGTCAGAGGAGAGGGGAGGGGGGTGGGGGGGAGGGGGGTCAGAGGAAAGGGGAGGGAGGGAGGGGGTTAGAGTAGAAGGGGTTAGAGGAGCCAAGAGAGTGAGCCAAGAGCTATTAATAATGATTGCTGAAACCTTTGATGCGATACAAATGTGTGTGTCAAAGTGTGTGTGTGTGTGTGTTGCTTGTCTAAGGGGATGCACACTGACTAGTGGTGCTTGTGGTGGACTGATGTAGAGCAGTAGAGCTGTCATAGAGGGACAGAAACCCTCCGCTCTGCAGGGTGGGTTAGGGGTTAGGGGTTAGAGGTAAGGGTCTACTTGGCTACAGCCCTGGTGCAGCATCGAGACATGTTGATGGAGGAGGAGGAAGCTCTGTTCTGCACATGCTCTGGTCTGCACACAACTGTTGCACATGCTGCCACTGTTTTGAACAGATTAAATGATACTATTTAGAACGAGCAGCCAGCTCACGAGCGAGTGCACCAGTGACGCGCACAGGGAGAACACAACAGATGCGAGAAGTGAAAACAAATGATCTAACAGGGAATAGCTAGCATAATGCCGCAAAGCATGATGAGCTAGCCAGTTATCTGTAATTCTGAAAATATACGTAATATTGAAAAGTTTAAGATATTAGTTCAGATAGACTTGAAATTAGCATGAGAGCTAGCAAACTACTGGTAGCTAGCTTGCCGGTAACTAGCTAGCTACTAGCTTGCCGGTAAATAGCTAGCTACTAGCTTGACGGTAACTAGCTAGCTACTAGCTCTGTCAGTCTCTCCCCTCTGTCAGTTACTCCACTCTGTCAGTCTCTCTCCTCTGTCAGTCTCTCTCCTCTGTCAGTCTCTCTCCTCTGTCTGTCTCTCCCCTCTGTCTGTCTCTCCCCTCTGTCAGTCTCTCCCCTCTGTCAGTCTCTCTCCTCTGTCAGTCTGTCCCCTCTGTCAGTCACTCCACTCTGTCAATCACTCCCCTCTGTCAGTCTCTCCCCTCTGTCAGTCAACCCCCTATCTCAGTCACTCCTCTCTGTCAGTCACTCCCCTCTGTCAGTCACTCTCCTCTGTCAGTCACTCCCCTCTGTCAGTCTCTCCCCTCTGTCAGTCACTCCATTTTGTCAGTCACTCCCCTCTGTCAGTCACTCCCCTCTGTCAGTCTCTCCCCTCTGTCAGTCTCTCCCCTCTGTCAGTCTCTCTCCTCTGTCAGTCTCTCTCCTCTGTCTGTCTCTGTCATTCTCTCCCCTCTGTCAGTCTCTCTCCTCTGTGAGTCTCTATCCTCTGTCAGTCTCTCTCCTCTGTCAGTCTCTCTCCTCTGTCTGTCTCTGTCAGTCTCTCCCCTCTGTCTGTCTCTCCCCTCTTTCAGGTTCTCCCATCTGTCACTCTCTTCTTTGTCAGTCTCTGCCCTCTGTCAGTCTCTCCCCTCTGTCAGTCTCTCCCCATTGTCAGTCTCTCCCCTCTGTCAGTCTCTCCCCTCTGCCAGTCTCTCTCCTCTGTCAGTCTCTCTCCTCTGTCAGTCTCTCCCCTCTGTCAGTCTCTCCCCATTGTCAGTCTCTCCCCTCTGTCAGTCTCTCCCCTCTGCCAGTCTCTCTCCTCTGTCTGTCTCGCCCCTCTGTCAGTCTCTCCCCTCTGTAAGTCTCTCCCCTATGTCAGTCACTTACCTTTGTCAGTCACTCTCCTCTGTCAGTCTCTCCCCTTTCAGTCTCTCCCCTCTGTCAGTCTCTCCCCTCTGTCAGTCACTCCCCTCTATCAGACTCTCCCCTCTGTCAGTCTCTCTCCTCTGTCAGTCTCTCTCCTCTGTCAGTCTCTCCCCTCTGTCAGTCTCTCTCCTCTGTCAGTCGCTGTACTCTGTCAGTCACTCTCCCCTGTCAGTCTCTCTTTTATGTCAGTCTATATCCTCTGTCAGTCTCTCCCCTCTGTCAGTCTATATCCTATGTCAGTCTCTCCCCTCTGTCAGTCTCTTCCCTCTCTCAGTCACTCCCCTCTGTCAGTCACTCCCTTCTGCCAGTCTCTCCACTCTGTCAGTCACTCCCTTCTGTCTGTCACTCCCCTTTGTCAGTCACTCCCCTCTGTCAGTCTATCTCCTCTGTCAGTCTCTCCCCTATGTCAGTCACTCACCTTTGTCAGTCACTATCCTCTGTCAGTCTCTCCCCTATGTCAGTCTCTCTCCTCTATCAGTCTCTCCCCTCTGTCAGTCACTCTCCTCTATCATACTCTCCCCTCTGTCAGTCTCTCTCCTCTGTCAGTCACTCCCCTATCTCTCAGTCTCTCCCCTCTGTCTGTCTCTTCCCTCAGTCAGTATCTCTACTCTGTCAGTCTCTCTCATCTGTTAGTTTCTATCCTCTGTTAGTCTCTCCCCTCTGTCAATCTCTCCCCTCTGTCAGTCACTCCCATCTGTCAGTCACTCCCCTCTGCCAGTGTCTCCACTTTTACAGTCACTCCCCTATGTCTGTCACTCACCTCTGTCTGTCACTCCCCTCTGTCAGTCACTCCCCTCTGTCAGTCTCTTTCTTCTGTCAGTCACTCCCCTCTGTCAGTCACTACACTCTGCCAGTCTCTCCACTCTGTCAGTCACTCCCCTCTGTCTGTCACTCCCCTCTGTCAGTCACTCCCCTCTGTCAGTCTCTCTCCTCTGTCAGACTCTCCCCTCTGTCAGTCACTCACCTTTGTAAGTCACTCTTCTCTGTCAGTCTCTCTCCTCTGTTAGTCACTCCCCTCTCTCAATCTCTCCCCTCTGTAAGTCACTCATCTCTGTCAGTCATTCCACTCTGCAAGTCTATTCCCTCTGTCAGTCTCTCTCCTATGTCAATCTCTCCCATCTTTCAGGTTCTCAACTCTGTCAGTCTCTCACCATTGTCAGTCTCTCCCCTCTGTCAGTCTCTCCCCTCTGTCAGTCTCTCCTCTCTGTCAGTCACTGCCCTCTGTAAGTCATTCCCCTCTGTCAGTCACTCCCCTCTGACAGTCATTCCCCTCTGTCAGTCACTCCCCTTTGTCAGTCTCTCCACTCATTCATTCACTCCCCTCTGCCTGTCACTCCACTCTGTCAGTCTCTCTCCTCTGTCAGTCACTCCCCTCTTTCTGTCACTCCCCTCTGTCAGTCTCTCCCCTCTGTCTGTTTCTTCCCTATGTCAGTCTCTCCTCTCTGTCAGTCTCTCCCCTCTGTCAGTCACTCCCCTCTATCAGACTCTCCCCTCTGTCAGTCTCTCTCCTCTGTCAGTCTCTCTGCTCTGTCAGTCTCTCCCCTCTGTCAGTCTCTCTCCTCTGTCAGTCGCTGTACTCTGTCAGTCTCTCTCCCCTGTCAGTCTCTATTTTCTGTCAGTCTATATCCTCTGTCAGTCTCTCCCCTCTGTCAGTCAATATCCTATGTCAGTCTCTCCCCTCTGTCAGTCTCTTCCCTCTCTCAGTCACTCCCCTCTGTCAGTCACTCCCTTCTGCCAGTCTCTCCACTCTGTCAGTCACTCCCTTCTGTCTGTCACTCCCCTTTGTCAGTCACTCCCCTCTGTCAGTCTATCTCCTCTGTCAGTCTCTCCCCTATGTCAGTCACTCACCTTGGTCAGTCACTATCCTCTGTCAGTCTCTCCCCTTTCAGTCTCTCCCCTCTATCAGTCTCTCCCCTCTGTCAGTCACTCCCCTCTATCATACTCTCCCCTATGTCAGTCTCTCTCCTCTGTCAGTCGCTCCCCTCTGTCAGTCACTCCCCTACCTCTCAGTCTCTCCCCTCTGTCTGTCTCTTCCCTCAGTCAGTATCTCTACTCTGTCAGTCTGTCCCCTCTGTCAATTTCTCCCCTCTGTCAGTCTCGCCCCTCTGTCAGTTGCTTTCCTCTGTCAGTCTCACCCCTCTGTCAGTCTCTACCCTTTTTCAGTCTCTCCCCTCTGTTAGTCTCTCTCATCTGTTAGTCACTCCCCTCTGTCAATCTCTCCCCTCTGTTAGTCACTCCCATCTGTCAGTCACTCCCCTCTGTCAGTCACTCCCCTCTGCCAGTGTCTCCACTTTTACAGTCACTCCCCTATGTCTGTCACTCACCTCTGTCTGTCACTCCCCTCTGTCAGTCACTCCCCTCTGTCAGTCTCTTTCTTCTGTCAGTCACTCCCCTCTGTCAATCACTACACTCTGCCAGTCTCTCCACTCTGTCAGTCACTCCCCTCTGTCTGTCACTCCCCTCTGTCAGTCACTCCCCTCTGTCAGTCTCTCTCCTCTGTCAGACTCTCCCCTCTGTCAGTCACTCACCTTTGTAAGTCACTCTTCTCTGTCAGTCTCTCTCCACTGTTAGTCACTCCCCTCTTTCAATCTCTCCCCTCTGTAAGTCACTAATCTCTGTCAGTCATTCCACTCTGCAAGTCTATTCCCTATGTCAGTCTCTCTCCTATGTCAATCTCTCCCATCTTTCAGGTTCTCACCTCTGTCAGTCTCTCACCATTGTCAGTCTCTCCCCTCTGTCAGTCTCTCCCCTCTGTCAGTCTCTCCTCTCTGTCAGTCACTGCCCTCTGTCAGTCTCCCCCCTCTGTCAGTCTCTCACCATTGTCAGTCTCTCCCCTCTGTCAGTCTCTCCCCTCTGTCAGTCTCTCCTCTCTGTCAGTCACTGCCCTCTGTCAGTCATTCCCCTCTGTCAGTCACTCCCCTCTGACAGTCATTCCCATCTGTCAGTCACTCCCCTTTGTCAGTCTCTCCACTCAGTCATTCACTCCCCTCTGCCTGTCACTCCACTCTGTAAGTCTCTCTCCTCTGTCAGTCACTCCCCTCTTTCTGTCACTCCCCTCTGTCTGTCACTCCGCTGTCAGTCCCTCCCCTCTGTCTGTTTCTTCCCTCAGTCAGTCTCTCCTCTCTGTCAGTTGCTCTCCTCTGTCAGTGTCACCCCTCTGTCAGTCACTCCCGCCTATCAGTCTCTCCGCTATGTCAGTCTCTCCCCTTTTTCTGTCTCTCCCCTCTGTCAGTCTGTCCCCTCTGTCATTCCCTCCCCTCTATCAGTCTCTCCCGTCGGTCAATCTTTCCCCTCTGTCAGTCTCTCCGCTCTGTCAGTCTCTCTCGTCTGTCAGTCACTCCCCTCTTTTAATCACTCCCCTCTGTCAGTCTCTACACATTTTACATTTACATTTTAGTCATTTAGCAGACGCTCTTATCCAGAGCGACTTACAGGAGCAATTAGGGTTAAGTGCCTTGCTCAAGGGCACATTAACGTCATTTAGCAGACGCTCTTAGCCAGAGCGACTCACTAATTGGTGCGTTCACCCTATAGCCAGTGGGATAACCACTTTACAATTGGGGGTAGAAGGATTCCTTTATCCTATCCCAGGTATTCCTTAAAGAGGTGGGGTTTCAAATGTCTCCGGAAGGTGGTGAGTGACTCCGCTGTCCCTGGCGTCGTGAGGGAGCTTGTTCCACCATTGGGGTGCCAGAGCAGCGAACAGTTTTGACTGGGCTGAGCGGGAACTATGCTTCCGCAGAGGAAGGGAGCCAGCAGGCCAGAGGTGGATGAGCGCAATGCCCTCGTTTGGGTGTAGGGACTGATCAGAGCCTGAAGGTACAGAGGTGCCGTTCCCCTCACTGCTCCATAGGCAAGCACCATGGTCTTGTAGCGGATGCGAGCTTCAACTGGAAGCCAGTGGAGTGTGCGGAGGAGGGGGGGTGACGTGAGAGAACTTGGGAAGGTTGAACACCAGACGGGCTGCGGCATTCTGGATGAGTTGTAGGGGTTTAATGGCACAGGCAGGGAGGCCAGCCAACAGCGAGTTGCAGTAGTCCAGACGGGAGATGACAAGTGCCTGGATTAGGACCTGTGCCGCTTCCTGTGTAAGGCAGGGTCGTACTCTCCGAATGTTGTAGAGCATGAACCTGCAGGAGCGGGTCACCGCCTTGATGTTGGCGGAGAACGACAGGGTGTTGTCCAGGGTCACGCCTAGGCTCTTCGCACTCTGGGAGGAGGACACAGCGGAGTTGTCAACCGTGATGGCGAGATCATGGAACGGGCAGTCCTTCCCCGGGAGGAAGAGCAGCTCCGTCTTGCCAGGGTTCAGCTTGAGGTGGTGATCCGTCATCCATACTGATATGTCTGCCAGACATGCAGAGATGCGATTCGCCACCTGGTTATCAGAAGGGGGAAAGGAGAAGATTAGTTGTGTATCGTCAGCGTAGCAATGATAGGAGAGACCATGTGAGGATATGACAGAGCCAAGTGACTTGGTGTATAGGGAGAAAAGGAGAGGGCCTAGAACTGAGCCTTGGGGGACACCAGTGGTGAGAGCACGTGGTGCGGAGACAGCTTCGCCACGCCACTTGGTAGGAGCGACCGGTCAGGTAGGACGCAATCCAGGAGTGAGCCGCGCCGGAGATGCCCAGCTCGGAGAGGGTGGAGAGGAGGATCTGATGGTTCACAGTATCAAAGGCAGCAGACAGGTCTAGAAGGACAAGAGCAGAGGAGAGAGAGTTAGCTTTAGCAGTGCGGAGAGTCTCCGTGACACAGAGAAGAGCAGTCTCAGTTGAATGACCAGTCCTGAAACCTGATTGGTTTGGATCAAGAAGGTAATTCTGAGAGAGATAGCAAGAGAGTTGGCTAAAGACGGCACGCTCAATAGTTTTGGAAAGAAAAGAAAGAAGGGATACTGGTCTGTAGTTGTTGACATCAGTGGGGTCGAGTGTTGGGTTTTTTGAGAAGGGGAGCAACTCTCGCTCTCTTGAAGACGGAAGGGACATGGCCAGCGGTCAAGGATGAGTTGATCAGCGAGGTGAGGTAGGGGAGAAGGTCACCGGAGATGGTCTGGAGAAGGGAGGAGGGGATGGGGTCAAGCGGGCAGGTTGTTGGGCGGCCTGCAGTCACAAGTCGCAGGATTTTATCTGGAGAGAGAGGGGAGAAAGAAGTCAAAGCATAGGGTAGGGCAGTGTGAGCAGGACCAGCAGTGTCATTAGACTTAACAAACGAGGATCGGATGTCGTCAACCTTCTTTTCAAAGTGGTTGACGAAGTCATCCACAGAGAGAGAGGAGGGGGGGGAGGATTCAGGAGGGAGGAAAATGTGGCAAAGAGCTTCCTAGGGTTAGAGGCAGATGCTTGGAATTTAGAGTGGTAGAAGGTGGCCTTAGCAGCAGAAACAGATGAAGAAAATGTAGAGAGGAGGGAGTGAAAAGATGCCAGGTCGGCAGGGAGTTTAGTTTTCTTCCATTTCCGCTCCGCTGCCCGGAGCTCTGTTCTGTGAGCTCGCAGTGAGTCATCAAGCCACGGAGCTGGAGGGGAGGACCGAGCCGGCCGGGAGGATAGGGGACACAGAGAATCAAAGGATGCAGAAAGGGAGGAGAGGAGGGTTGAGGAGGCAGAATCAGGAGATTGGAGGGAGAAGGATTGAGCAGAGGGAAGAGATGATAGGATGGAAGAGGAGAGAGTAGTGGGAGAGAGAGAGCGAAGGTTGCGGCGGCGCATTACCATCTGTGTAGGGGCAGAGTGAGTAGTGTGGGAGGAGAGCGAGAGAGAAAAGGAAACAAAGTAGTGGTCGGAAACATGGAGGGGAGTTGCAGTGAGATTAGTAGAGGAGCAGCATCTAGTGAAGATGAGGTCAAGCGTATTGCCTGCCTTGTGAGTAGGGGGGGACGGTGAGAGGGTGAGGTCAAAAGAGGAGAGGAGTGGAAAGAAGGAGGCAGAGAGAAATGAGTCAAATGTGGACATAGGGGAGGTTGAAATCCCCCAAAACTGTGAGGGGTGAGCCATCCTCAGGAAAGGAACTTATCAAGGCGTCAAGCTCATTGATGAACTCTCCAAGGGAACCTGGGGGGCGATAGATGACAAGGATATTAAGCTTAAATGGGCTAGTGACTGTGACAGCATGGAATTCAAATGAGGAGATAGACAGATGGGTTAGGGGGAAAAATTGAGAATGTCCACTTGGGAGAGATGAGGATTCCTGTACCACCACCCCTCTGACCAGATGCTCTCGGGTATGCGAGAACACATGGTCAGACGAGGAGAGAGCAGTAGGAGTAGCAGTGTTTTCAGTGGTGATCCATGTTTCCGTCAGCGCCAGGAAGTCGAGGGACTGGAGGTTGGCATAGGCTGGGATGAAGTCAGCTTTGTTGGCAGCAGAACGGCAGTTCCAGAGGCTGCCTGCGACCTGGAACTCCAGGTGAGGGGTGCGTGCAGGGACCACCAGGTTAGAGAGGCAGCAGCCGCGCGGTGTGGTGCGTTTGTGTAGCCTGTGCAGAGAGGAGAGAACAGGGATAGGCAGAGGCATAGTTGACAGGCTGTAGCAAATGGCTACAAAAATGCAGAGGAGATCGGAATGAAATGAGCTAAGCATCTGGGAGAGGAGAGAGCAGGGCCTATCCCCTCTGTCAATATCTCCCCTCTGTCAGTCTCTTCCCTCTATTAGATTCTCTCCTCTGTCAGTCTCTCCCCTCTCTCATTCTCTTCCCTCTGTCAGTCTCTCTCCTATGTCAATCTCTCCCCTCTTTCAGGTTTTCACCTCTGTCATTCTCTCACCATTGTCAGTCTTTCCCCTCTGTCAGTCTCTCTCCTCTCTCTGTATCTCTCCTCTGTCAGTCACTGCCCTCTGTCAGTTTCTCCACTCTTTCAGTCACTCCCCTCTGTCAGTCATTCCCCTCTGTCAGTCACTCCCATCTGACAGTCTCTCCCCTCTGACTGTTTCTTCCCTCTGTCAGTCTCTCCACTCAATCAGTCTGTCCCCTCTGTCAATTTCTCCCCTCTGTCAGTCTCTCCCCTCTCTCAGTCTCACCTCTCTGTCAGTCTCTCTCCTCTGTCAGTCTCCCCCTGTCAGTCTCTCCCCCTGTCAGTCTCTCCCCTTTGTCAGTCTCTCCCCTCTGTCTGTCTCTCTCCTCTGTAAGTCTCTCCCGTCTGTCAGTCTTTCCCCCCTGTCAGTCTCTCCCCTTTGTCAGTCTCTCCCCTCTGTCTGTCTCTCTCCTCTGTCAATTTCTCCCCTCTATCAGTCTCTCTCCTCTGTCAGTCTCTCTCCTCTGTCAGTCTCTCCCCTCTACTCAGTCTCTCCCCTCTGTAAGTCCCTCCCTCCTGTCAGTCTCTCTTCTCTGTCAGTCTCTCTCATCTGTCAGTATCTCCCTTCTGTCAGTCTCTCTCCTCTGTCAGTCACTCTCCTCTGTCAGTCTCTCCCCTCTGTCTGTCACTCCCCTCTGTCAGTCACTCCCCTCTGTCAGTCTCTCTCCTCTGTCAGACTCTCCCCTCTGTCAGTCACTCACCTTTGTAAGTCACTCTTCTCTGTCAGTCTCTCTCCACTGTTAGTCACTCCCCTCTTTCAATCTCTCCCCTCTGTAAGTCACTAATCTCTGTCAGTCATTCCACTCTGCAAGTCTATTCCCTATGTCAGTCTCTCTCCTATGTCAATCTCTCCCATCTTTCAGGTTCTCACCTCTGTCAGTCTCTCACCATTGTCAGTCTCTCCCCTCTGTCAGTCTCTCCCCTCTGTCAGTCTCTCCTGTCTTTCAGTCACTGCCCTCTGTCAGTCTCCCCCCTCTGTCAGTCTCTCACCATCGTCAGTCTCTCCCCTCTGTCAGTCTCTCCACTCTGTCAGTCTCTCCTCTCTGTCAGTCACTGCCCTCTGTCAGTCATTCCCCTCTGTCAGTCACTCCCCTCTGACAGTCATTCCCATCTGTCAGTCACTCCCCTTTGTCAGTCTCTCCACTCAGTCATTCACTCCCCTCTGCCTGTCACTCCACTCTGTAAGTCTCTCTCCTCTGTCAGTCACTCCCCTCTTTCTGTCACTCCCCTCTGTCTGTCACTCCGCTCTGTCAGTCCCTCCCCTCTGTCTGTTTCTTCCCTCAGTCAGTCTCTCCTCTCTGTCAGTTGCTCTCCTCTGTCAGTGTCACCCCTCTGTCAGTCACTCCCGCCTATCAGTCTCTCCGCTATGTCAGTCTCTCCCCTTTTTCTGTCTCTCCCCTCTGTCAGTCTGTCCCCTCTGTCATTCCCTCCCCTCTATCAGTCTCTCCCGTCGGTCAATCTTTCCCCTCTGTCAGTCTCTCCGCTCTGTCAGTCTCTCTCGTCTGTCAGTCACTCCCCTCTTTTAATCACTCCCCTCTGTCAGTCTCTACACTATATCAGTCACTCCCCTCTGTCTGTCACTCCCCTCTGTCAGTCACTCCCCTCTGTTAGTCTCTCTCCTCTGTCATTGTCTACCCTCTGTCAGTCAGTCACATTTGTCAGTCTCTCCCATATGTCAGTCTCTCTCCTCTTTCAGTCTCTCCCCTCTGTCAGTCACTCTACTCTGCAATTCTATCCCCTCTGTCAATATCTCCCCTCTGTCAGTCTCTTCCCTCTATTAGATTCTCTCCTCTGTCAGTCTCTCCCCTCTCTCAGTCTCTTCCCTCTGTCAGTCTCTCTCCTATGTCAATCTCTCCCCTCTTTCAGGTTTTCACCTCTGTCATTCTCTCACCATTGTCAGTCTTTCCCCTCTGTCAGTCTCTCTCCTCTCTCTGTATCTCTCCTCTGTCAGTCACTGCCCTCTGTCAGTTTCTCCACTCTTTCAGTCACTCCCCTCTGTCAGTCATTCCCCTCTGTCAGTCACTCCCATCTGACAGTCTCTCCCCTCTGACTGTTTCTTCCCTCTGTCAGTCTCTCCACTCAATCAGTCTGTCCCCTCTGTCAATTTCTCCCCTCTGTCAGTCTCTCCCCTCTCTCAGTCTCACCTCTCTGTCAGTCTCTCTCCTCTGTCAGTCTCCCCCTGTCAGTCTCTCCCCCTGTCAGTCTCTCCCCTTTGTCAGTCTCTCCCCTCTGTCTGTCTCTCTACTCTGTAAGTCTCTCCCGTCTGTCAGTCTCTCCCCTTTGTCAGTCTCTCCCCTCTGTCTGTCTCTCTCCTCTGTCAATTTCTCCCCTCTATCAGTCTCTCTCCTCTGTCAGTCTCTCTCCTCTGTCAGTCTCTCCCCTCTACTCAGTCTCTCCCCTCTGTAAGTCCCTCCCTCCTGTCAGTCTCTCTCCTCTGTCAGTCTCTCTCATCTGTCAGTATCTCCCTTCTGTCAGTCTCTCTCCTCTGTCAGTCACTCTCCTCTGTCAGTCTCTCCCCTCTGCCAGTCACTCCCCTCTGTCTGTCTCTCTTGTCTATCAGTCTCTCCCCTCTGTAAGTCCCTCCCTCCTGTAAATCTCTCTCCTCTGTCAGTGTCTCCCCTCTATCAGTAACTCCCCTCTGTCAGTCACTCCCCTATGTCAGACACTCCCCTCTGTCAGTCTCTCTCGTCTGTCAGTCACTCCCCTCTTTTAATCACTCCCCTTCGTCAGTCTCTCCACTCTGTCAGTCACTCCCCTCTGTCTGTCACTCCCCTCTGTCAGTCACTCCCCTCTGTTAGTATCTCTCCTCTGTCAGTATCTCCCCTCTGTCAGTCACTCCCATATGTCAGTCTCTCTCCTCTTTCAGTCACTCCCCTCTGTCACTATCTCTTCTCTGTCAGTCTCTCTCCTATGTCAATCTCTCCCATCTTTCAGGTTCTCACCTCTGTCAGTATCTCACCATTGTCAGTCTCTCCCCTCTGTCAGTCTCTCCCCTCTGTCAGTCTCTCCTCTCTGTCAGTCACTGCCCTCTGTCAGTCATTCCCCTCTGTCAGTCACTCCCCTCTGACAGTCATTCCCCTCTGTCAGTCACTCCCCTTTGTCAGTCTCTCCACTCAGTCATTCACTCCCCTCTGCCTGTCACTCCACTCTGTCAGTCTCTCTCCTCTGTCAGTCACTCCCCTCTTTCTGTCACTCCCCTCTGTCAGTCTCTCCCCTCTGTCTGTTTCTTCCCTCTGTCAGTCTCTCCTCTCTGTCAGTCTCTCCCCTCTGTCAGTCACTCCCCTCTATCAGACTCTCCCCTCTGTCAGTCTCTCTCCTCTGTCAGTCTCTCTCCTCTGTCAGTCTCTCCCCTCTGTCAGTCTCTCTCCTCTGTCAGTCGCTGTACTCTCTCAGTCTCTCTCCCCTGTGAGTCTCTCTTTTCTGTCAGTCTATATCCTCTGTCAGTCTCTCCCCTCTGTCAGTCTATATCCTATGTCAGTCTCTCCCCCCTGTCAGTCTCTTCCCTCTCTCAGTCACTCCCCTCTGTCAGTCACTCCCTTCTGCCAGTCTCTCCACTCTGTCAGTCACTCCCTTCTGTCTGTCACTCCCCTTTGTCAGTCACTCCCCTCTGTCAGTCTATCTCCTCTGTCAGTCTCTCCCCTATGTCAGTCACTCACCTTGGTCAGTCACTATCCTCTGTCAGTCTCTCTCCTTTCAGTCTCTCCCCTCTATCAGTCTCTCCCCTCTGTCAGTCACTCCCCTCTATCATACTCTCCCCTATGTCATTCTCTCTCCTCTGTCAGTCGCTCACCTCTGTCAGTCACTCCCCTATCTCTCAGTCTCTCCCCTCTGTCTGTCTCTTCCCTCAGTCAGTATTTCTACTCTGTCAGTCTGTCCCCTCTGTCAATTTCTCCCCTCTGTCAGTGTCTCCCCTCTGTCAGTTGCTTTCCTCTGTCAGTCTCACCCCTCTGTCAGTCTCTAGCCTTTTTCAGTCTTTCCCTTCTGTCAGTCTCTCTCATCTGTTAGTTTCTATCCTCTGTTAGTCTCTCCCCTCTGTCAATCTCTCTTCTCTGTCAGTCAATACCCCTGTCAGTCTCTCCCCTCTGTCAGTCACTCCCCTCTGTCAGTCACTCCCATCTGTCAGTCACTCCCCTCTGCCAGTGTCTCCACTTTTACAGTCACTCCCCTATGTCTGTCACTCACCTCTGTCTGTCACTCCCCTCTGTCAGTCACTCCCCTCTGTCAGTCTCTTTCTTCTGTCAGTCACTCCCCTCTGTCAGTCACTACACTCTGCCAGTCTCTCCACTCTGTCAGTCACTCCCCTCTGTCTGTCACTCCCCTCTGTCAGTCACTCCCCTCTGTCAGTCTCTCTCCTCTATTATACTCTCCCCTCTGTCAGTCACTCACCTTTGTAAGTCACTCTTCTCTGTCAGTCTCTCTCCTCTGTTAGTCACTCCCCTCTTTCAATCTCTCCCCTTTGTAAGTCACTCATCTCTGTCAGTCATTCCACTCTGCAAGTCTATTCCCTCTGTCAGTCTTTCTCCTATGTCAATCTCTCCAATCTTTCAGGTTCTCACCTCTGTCAGTCTCTCACCATTGTCAGTCTATCCCCTCTGTCAGTCTCTCCCCTCTGTCAGTCATTCCCCTCTGTCAGTCACTCCCCTCTGACAGTCATTCCCCTCTGTCAGTCACTCCCCTTTGTCAGTCTCTCCACTCAGTCATTCACTCCCCTCTGCCTGTCACTCCACTCTATCAGTCTCTCTCCTCTGTCAGTCACACCCCTCTTTCTGTCACTCCCCTCTGTCAGTCTGTCCCCTCTGTCATTCCTTCCCCTCTATCAGTCTCTCCCGTCGGTCAATCTTTCCCCTCTGTCAGTCTCTCCGCTCTGTCAGTCTCTCTCATCTGTCAGTCACTCCCCTCTTTTAATCACTCCCCTCTGTCAGTCTCTACACTATATCAGTTACTCCCCTCTGTCTGTCACTCCCCTCTGTCAGTCACTCCCCTCTGTTAGTCTCTCTCCTCTGTCAGTGTCTCCCCTCTGTCAGTCAGTCACATTTGTCAGTCTCTCCCACATGTCAGTCTCTCTCCTCTTTCAGTCTCGCGCCTCTGTCAGTCACTCTACTCTGCAATTATATCCCCTCTGTCAATATCTCCCCTCTGTCAGTCTCTTCCCTCTGTTAGATTCTCTCCTCTGTCAATCTCTCCCCTCTCTCAGTCTCTTCCCTCTGTCAGTCTCTCTCCTCTCTCTGTATCTCTCCTCTGTCAGTCACTGCCCTCTGTTAGTCACTGCCCTCTGTCAGTTTCTCCACTCTTTCAGTCACTCCCCTCTGTCAGTCATTCCCCTCTGTCAGTCACTCCCATCTGACAGTCACTCCCATCTGACAGTCTCTCCCCTCTGTCAATTTCTCCCCTCTGTCAGTCTCTCCCCTCTGTCAGTCTCTCCCCTCTCTCAGTCTCACCCCTCTGTCAGTCACTCTCCCCTGTCAGTCTCTCTTTTCTGTCAGTCTATATCCTCTGTCAGTCTCTCCCCTATGTCAGTCTCTCCACTCTGTCAGTCTCTCTCCTCTGTCAGTCTCCCCCATGTCAGTCTCTCCCATCTGTCAGTCTCTCCCCTTTGTCAGTCTTTCCCCTCTGTCAGTCGCTCTCCTCTGTCAGTCTCATCCCTCTGTCAGTCACTCCCGTCTATCAGTCTCTCCCCTCTATGAGTCGCTCTCCTCTGTCATTGTCTCTGCTATTTCAGTCTCTCCCCTCTGTAAGTCCCTCCCTCCTGTCAGTCTCTCTCCTCTGTCAGTGTCTCCCCTCTCTCAGTAACTGCCCTCTGTCAGTCTCTCCCCTCTGTCAGTCACTCCCCTCTGTCAGTCACTCCCCTATGTCAGACACTCCCCTCTGTCAGTCTCTCTCGTCGGTCAGTCACTCCCCTATTTTAATCACTCCCCTTCATCAGTCTCTCCACTCTGTCAGTCACTCCCCTCTGTCAGTCACTCCCCTCTGTTAGTATCTCTCCTCTGTCAATATCTCCCCTCTGTCAGTCACTCCCATATGTCAGTCTCTCTCCTCTTTCAGTCACTCCCCTCTGTCACTATCTCTTCTCTGTCAGTCTCTCGCCTATGTCAGTCTCTCCCTTCTGTCAGTCTCTCTCCTCTGTCAGTCTCTCCCCTCTGTCAGTCACTTCCCTTTGTCAGTCTCTCTCCTCTCTCAATATCTCTCCTCTGTCTTTCTCCTCTGTCAGTCTCTCTCCTTTGTCAGTTTCTCTCCTCTGTCTGTCTCTCCCCTCTGTCAGTCTCTCTCCCTTGTCAGTCTCTCTCCTCTGTCTGTCGGTTCCCTCTGTCAGTAACTCCCCTCTGTCAGTCCCTCCCCTCTGTCTGTTTCTT
The DNA here is from genome assembly GCF_020615455.1 of Coregonus clupeaformis. Lineage (NCBI taxonomy): Eukaryota > Metazoa > Chordata > Actinopteri > Salmoniformes > Salmonidae > Coregonus > Coregonus clupeaformis. The sequence goes on from NC_059220.1 coordinate 4,269,471, forward strand.
CCCTCTGTCAGTGGCTCTCCTCTGTCAGTCTCTCCCCTCTGTCAGTTGCTCTCCTCTGTCAGTCTCACCCCTCTGTCAGTCACTCCCACCTACAGTGGGGAGAACAAGTATTTGATACACTACCGATTTTGCAGGTTTTCCTACTTACAAAGCATGTAGAGGTCTGTAATTTTTATCATAGGTACACTTCAACTGTGAGAGACGGAATCTAAAACAAATATCCAGAAAATCACATTGTATGATTTGTAAGTAATTAATTTGCATTTTATTGCATGACATAAGTATTTGATACATCAGAAAAGCAGAACTTAATATTTGGTACAGAAACCTTTGTTTGCAATTACAGAGATCATACATTTCCTGTAGGTCTTGACCAGGTTTGCACACACTCTAGCAGGGATTTTGGCCCACTCCTCCATACAGACCTTCTCCAGATCCTTCAGGTTTCGGGGCTGTCGCTGGGCAATACGCACTTTCAGCTCCCTCCAAAGATTTTCTATTGGGTTCAGGTCTGGAGACTGGCTAAGCCACTCCAGGACCTTGAGATGCTTCTTACGGAGCCACTCCTTAGTTGCCCTGGCTGTGTGTTTCGGGTCGTTGTCATGCTGGAAGACCCAGCCACGACCCATCTTCAATGCTCTTACTGAGGGAAGGAGGTTGTTGGCCAAGATCTCGCGATACATGGCCCCTTCCATCCTCCCCTCAATATGGTGCAGTCGTCCTGTCCCCTTTGCAGAAAAGCATCCCCCAAAATGATTTTTCCACCTCCATGCTTCACGGTTGGGATGGTGTTCTTGGGGTTGTACTCATCCTTCTTCTTCCCCCAAACACGGCGAGTGGAGTTTAGACCAAAAAGCTCTATTTTTGTCTCATCAGACCACATGACCTTCTCCCATTCCTCCTCTGGATCATCCAGATGGTCATTGGCAAACTTCAGACGGGCCTGGACATGCGCTGGCTTGAGCAGGGGGACCTTGCGTGCGCTGCAGGATTTTAATCCATGACGGCGTAGTGTGTTACTAATGGTTTTCTTTGAGACTGTGGTCCCAGCTCTCTTCAGGTCATTGACCAGGTCCTGCCGTGTAGTTCTGGGCTGATCCCTCACCTTCCTCATGATCATTGATGCCCCACGAGGTGAGATCTTGCATGGAGCCCCAGACCGAGGGTGATTGACCGTCATCTTGAACTTCTTCCATTTTCTAATATTTGCGCCAACAGTTGTTGCCTTCTTACCAAGCTGCTTGCCTATTGTCCTGTAGCCCATCCCAGCCTTGTGCAGGTCTACAAATGTAACCCTGATGTCCTTACACAGCGCTCTGGTCTTGGCCATGGTGGAGAGGTTGGAGTCTGTTTGATTGAGTGTGTGGACATATGTGTATTTTATACAGGTAACAAGTTCAAACAGGTGCAGTTAATACAGGTAATGAGTGGAGAACAGGAGGGCTTCTTAAAGAAAAACTAACAGGTCTGTGAGAGCCGGAATTCTTACTGGTTGGTAGGTGATCAAATACTTATGTCATGCAATAAAATGCAAATTAATTACTTAAAAATCATACAATGTGATTTTCTGGATTTTTGTTTTAGATTCCGTCTCTCACAGTTGAAGTGTACCTATGATAAAATTACAGACCTCTACATGCTTTGGAAGTAGGAAAACCTGCAAAATCGGCAGTGTATCAAATACTTGTTCTCCCCACTGTATCAGTCACTCCCTTATGTCTGTCACTCCCCTTTGTCAGTCACTCACCTCTCTTTCAGTCTCTCTCCTTTGTCAGTCTCTCCCCTATGTCAGTCACTCCACTCTATCATACTCTTCTCTCTGTCAGTCTCTCTCCTATGTCAGTCG